>NC_058136.1:48256674-48339467 GCF_016433145.1 Gracilinanus agilis
CCTTTGGAGAGCCCATCCACTCCCATGGGTTTAATCATAATCTTTATGCAGGTGACTCCAATGTCTATTGTATGTAGCCAGCTCTAATCTCTCTGCCAAGCTCCAGTCCTGCATCACCCACTGCTTGTTGGGCCCAACAGTACCAACAACAACAACAAACATTTATATAAAACTTTAATGTTTGCAAAGCTCCTAACACGTATTATCTCATTTGATCTTCAGGACCACAACAACAATACTAACCACTGAAAGTCATATAACGCTACATCCAGGCACTGGGCTTGGCCCTTTCAAATTGCTATCTCATTTGATCCTCTCAGCAACTGGAGGAGGTAGGTGCTACTATTAGCCTCGTTTGATAGGTGAAGAAAATTAAGCTAAGAGAAGCTGATTTGGTCAAAATTTCACATTACAGCTAGGAAGTGCTGGAGAAAAGATTTTAACTCAGGTCTTTCTGTTTCAAGTCCTATGCTCTGTTCCTTGGAGGCATGTCATGTCTACCTTCTGAATTTCTCAATTTCTAGTTTGGGTACCACCATCTTTCCAAGCACCCTAATTTGTATCCTCAGAATCCCTCTTCATTCTTTTTTGCTCCCTCTATCTAATCAATTGCCAACACTTCTAGATCAGTGATGGGCAAACTACTGCCGGCAGGCCAGATGTGGCCCCCTGAAATGTTCTATCCCGCTGCACATTATTCCTAATCTGATGAATACAATGAGTAGGATACAATACAATGAAACTTTGAAAGAGTTGCCTTAGAAACAGACTGACAGAGGAGCATTTCCTTTTCTTTGGCCCCCTCTTTAAAAAGTTTGCCCATCACTGCTCTAGATTATATCTTGGCACAACCTCTCCCTTTTGTGCCCTTTGCACCATTCCCATGGTCCTCAGTGTGGTTCTTGTCCTCATTACTTCTACTCTGAGCTTTTGCAAGAATGTCCTCTTCGGTCTTACTCTTTTTTCCACTATTGGCAACAGGAAGACATTGAAATTCCCCAGCTTGGCATTTAGAACCCAATTACTATCAGGCTTCAGTCAACCTTTCCAGGTTTCCTTCACATTTCTTCTGTTTGCTCACTGTGCTATGGCCAAAGGGACTATCTTTGTTGTTCTCCTGGCTCTGCGTTCCATCTATTAATTCTGTGCTTTGTACAGGACAGACCCCATGCTTAGAATGCATTGACTCCTCATCTTTTCCTCCTTCAAACTCTTGCCCCATAATTGTTGGCTTGTCCGCTCCCTCCTCAGTCTATTTCATTTAATTATCTGTTTACTTGTATGTACTTTCCAAGAGAATAGCGACATCTTGATGGGAGGGAACTTTTTTTATTCTTGGACCTTAGTATCTCTAGTGTATGCGTTTAATGAAGCTTGGTGAAACAATTAAAATGAAAGTAAGTAAATCTTCACAGGCTTATAAATTAATTCCACAATAAACCTAAAGGTCAAGCCAAGTCAATCATTTACATGTGTGTATCTTTTACTCTTCGGGCCTTGGCCAATCAGTTTCTCTTACCAACTGGAGCCTAAATGTAGACAAGTTTGTAGACAGTCAACTCCCATTTGTAAATGGTTCAGTTCTGCCATCAGATAATGTTAGAGAGTCTAGTCCCATGTTGGCAAAGGCATGGCATGCACGCCCCCACATACTAGAGGGGGCCACTTGTTCCCCCTCTCCACCACACCTGAGGAGATTTTTTCAAATACCCTGCCCCTCTGCTCAACAATCCAGTGTGATAATTCCTCCCTCCACTCTCTGGGATAATAATGGGGGGGGGCTCACAGGTGGCTTGAAGGTGCAATTTGGGCACACAGTCTCAAAAAGGTTCACCAACACTGATCTAGGCAATGGTGAGAGGAAGGACATCTTCTTGGTCTACAAAGATCTGGTTTGGAATCATTGCTCTTTTTAACAAGGGCTGCTTTAGCAAGCGTGTCTTTCCCATAGCATGTAGTGAAAACCCAAGGCAAGTGGGCTACTTATTACCTTGTGGACCAGAGAAAAGACACAAAAATACAAATTCTATGACCAAATTCTTTCATTTCTTACCTGTCAGCACCACTCAGTGTGCACATGTTGCCTGAGAGAAATTATTCTACAAATATTCCTTATTTATTATGAAGCCTTAAGTTTACTTTTTTTAGAACACTATGAATTAAATCCTATCCTACTGCAAATATGTGATCATACACCTGTTTTAGGAGGAAAAGGAACTTGTTTTAAAGTTCCTTTTTTTAAAATCAGTGTTATGTAAAGGAGATGGTTAGAGAAAAGAGAAATGTTCCTTGGGTACATCAGAAATCAGCTGGAATGTTGTTGAAGGTGGACCCCATTTCTCTGGCCATCGCACTAGGGATTTTGATCCTGTTTCACCTCTTGGATTTGGCCCCAGGGCTTTGCTTTTCTTTGGTTCTAACTTCATCTGGCTCACTACTTCAGGCCATCCCCAGTAGTGCTGTAGTTTAGCTTCTCAGCCATCTCCTTGAGGCACAGGCATAGGAGTATTGTTGTCTTTCCCTATTCCATTTCTGCACTATAATCAAATCAACTTTCTCATTGTTCCAGGGAGGAGTTTGTTGATGGGCTACTCCCTTTGGGCACACCTCCCCAACCCCTGCCCCTTCTCCACTTTGAGAATGCAAGCTAGAAGGGGCTTTCTTAGTATTTGTAGCCTTTGTATTTACAATAGTGCTTACCACGTATTAAATAATAAGTGCTTTTCATGAATTCATTTGGTAACCCCATAAAAATGTCATAAAGATCATTCAGAGAAGACCCTGACCTTTGTCCCTGCTCTCTCAGTCTAGTGGCACGATTCCTAGCTGGGAATTCAGAAAGACTTCGGCTTGTATCGTTGGTCGTTCAGTTGTTTTAATCATGTCGTACTCTTTGTGACCCCATTTGGGGTTTTCTTTCTATTTTACTGTTTCTTCAATTACACATAGAAGCAATTTTTGACAATTGTTTCCTGACATTTTATGATTCAGATTCTCTCTCGCCCTATCCCCAAGGCCAGGGGTAGGCAACCTTTTTGGCCGTGAGAGCCATAAATGCCACATTTTTTAAAATGTCATTTTGTGAGAGCCGTACAGTGCTCACAGTGCCGCTCCTGTAACAGCGCCTGAAAATAATGGACTTTATGGCTCCTGCAGAAAGAGCCATATCTGGCCCTCGAAAGAGCCAGATATGGCTCGAGAACCATACGTTGCCGACCCCTGCCCAAGGCAGTAAATAGTGTGACATAGCCCGTATCAGTGCTTTCGTGCAATACATATTTCCATATTGTTCATGTTGTGACAAAGACACATGTTGCACATACGGTAAAAAACTCATGAAGGAAATAAAGTAGAAGGTGGCACTCTTTGATCTGTTGGAGTTTTCTTGGCAAAGATACTTGAGTAGTTTGTCTTTTCCTTCTCCAGCTTATTTTGTAGATGAGTAAGTGAGGCAAACAGGGTGCTGTGACTTGCCCAGGGTCACACAGCTATTATGTGTGAGGCTGGATTTGAACTCAGGAAGATGAGTTTTCTGACTCCAGGCCAAGGCACTGTATACACTACAGCACCACCTAGAGGCCCTATGCTTGAGTGCTGGCTCTAATACCAGCAACTGATTTGTCCTCTCTGTATCTCAGTTTCCCTATCTATTAAATGGGCTTGATAATGCCTGGAAGTACATGTTTCACAGGGCTGTCAGGAGACTAAAATGAGATGAACTTTGTAAAGTGAACGAAAAACTTTGAAAAGTGCTATATAAGTGTTCTTATTTATTTTACATTGTTATATTTTATTATGAATAAATATAATGTAATATATGTAACCATCAAAACTATCTGGTACTGGCTAAGAAATAAAAAAGAAGACCAGTAGAACAGAGCAGATATATGACAAATAGCAATAAAAGATGATACTAATCTTGTATTTGAAAAACAAATAGACACAGGTTATTGGGATGAGAAATCACTATTTGGTAAAAAAATTGCTGGAACAAATAGAAAGTAGTTTGTCAGAAACTAGGTATAGAGCTACACCGTTCTTACAGCCTTCACTAAGATAAGATCAAAATGGACACAGGGTTTATATATAAAAGGAGATATCTTAAACAAATCAGAAGAACAGGGAAGATATTACCTATCAGATTTATGGACAAGAGAGGAATTTATGAGTAACAAGAGATGGAAAGAGCACTGTAAGATATAAAATGAAAAATTTTAAGTATATTAAATTGAAATGTTTTTGTTCAAATAAAATAAACGTTGTCAAGCTTAGAAGGATAGCAGAAAATTGGGAGAAATGTTCCATAGACAGTCTGTTGGATAGAGGTTTCATATCTAAAATATACAGAGAACTTTGCCAAAATTGTAGCAATAAGAGCTATCCCCCAATTGATAAACGTGCAAAAGATATGAAGAGACAGTTTTTGGATAAAGAAATCAAATCCACACATAGGCATATGAAAACATGCTCTAACTCATGACTGATTAGAGAAATATAAACCAAAACAATTCTGAGGTATCCTCTCACATGCATCGGATTGGTTAAAATGTCCAAAAGGCAGAATGACAAATGTTGGAAACGATGTCAAAAAGTGGGCATTAATGCACTGTTGGTGGAACTGCGAACCGATCCAAGCATTCTGGAAAGCAATTTGGAATTACGCTCAGAGGATTATAAAATCGTGTATAGCCTTAAACCTAGCAATACCATTGCTGGGCCTCTTTCCCAAGGAAAGGAAAAGAATCTCTGTTTTCCAGAATATTTATAAGAGTTCTCTTGGTGGTGGCAAAGAACTGGAAATTGAGGGAATATCCATAACTTGGGGAGTGGCTAAACAAATCGTGGTGTGTGATTGCAATAAAATACTACTATGCCATAGGAAACAATGAACAAATGCTTTAAAAAATAAACTTAGAAAGAACTACATGAGATAATGAAGAGCAAAGCAAGCAGGGCCAAGAGAATATTATATACAGCTACAGACTTAATGTTTGAAGAATAACTTATAAATATTCACCTCCAGGAAAGGAACTGAAAAATGGAAACATGAAAGACATAATACATATCTGTTTGCCAGATGATGTCTTCTATGGTGGAGGAGGGAGGGAAGGAGCTGAGTTACCTGGAAATAAATTAAAAAAAAAAACCCATGCAAGCATCATTTGGACAGGAGTAAACAGAAGATACTAGATCTAAATGACTCAGATGGCCTGGTTTCAGCCCTGTTTCTCAGTAGTATTTTTATCTCCAACTCACATGGAACTCCAATAGAGAGAGAGAGAACCTACGATCTTTACCTCATATTTGAGCATGCAACAAGGTGACCTTTAACATTATTCAAGTGAAAATGTGTTCTGTCTGACTTTGGAGTACGACTGAATTCCACTCAAGAGTACCAAGCACAATTCAGTTAAGCTTCAAGAAACCAAGTATAATCCAGTTGCTTCCCAAATTGAATGCTTGCAACCTCAACATGAGAGACAGGTGGACAAATGAAGGTACAAGGTAGTTGCCTGTAGAAATTTGCATGGAGAATTTCTCCCTGTAATTCAATTGAGTGAAGGGGAAAAGACCCCGATTTGGCCTTTAAACAATCATATTTAATATACAACCAAAGTGTAAACTAAACATGTTGTTGGAATAGAGTGTGGAGAAATAAATGCCCAAAATGTACTCAGATTGTTTGGACTTCTGCCACTCGTGGCTCACATATATACTTTTGCTCAGCATAGAGAACAGGAGAACGATGTACAATATAACGGAGATATTATACAAGGATCAACCGCGAAGGACTAAACCATTATCAGCAAAGCAAGTTTCCAAGAAACTTGAAAGCATGAAAATGCTATCTGTAGCAAGAGAAGGAACTGTTGGAATCTGATTGCCTTCTCCTGCTTTATTTCCATCATGAGTTTGTTATTGTGTGTGTGATATGTGTCTTCTATCACAACATGAACAATATGGAAATACATATTGCATACCCTTTTGCATGCCCAGTTTTCCACATCCCTTCCAACATTTGCTAGTATAACTTATATCAGACTATTACTGCCTAATGAGCAGGGGATGGACATTAAGGGTAGGAGGGAGAAAATCTGAATTCTAAAATGTCAGACAACAATGGTCAAGAATTTTGTCTATGTGTAACTGAAATAAAAGGGTTTTTTTTTAAAGAAACACCGATTTTTAAAAAATTAAACAGAACAACGAAACACATGTAAGTAACAAAATCAAGCACTCAGTGGAAAGAGTACATAGTAAAAGATAGTGAGAGCAGATTAAGTGGATTAAGATGTGATATCAATCTGGTCCACACTAGATTTGTGAATCTACTTAGTTGTAATAGAAGAACACATATGACCATTGCTGTCACCAAATGAAATCATATCATAAATATTGCTTGTTTCAGGTAATTAGCACACCACTATAACTCCTTATAGAGATGTTACCAAAAATCATGGAGAAACACTTAGTTGAAGTTGAACACCAGGTATGAGCATCGGGGATTTCACTCAGATCCAAGAGGAATCAAAGCAAACTCATTGTTGCTTTCAGTCATCTTAATAAAACTAAGCCAGTCACTGTAAGAGGTTCCCCACTGTGGAAAAGTAGACTGCAGGTGAGGTTCTTGCGGTGGCTTGGTTGTGGCTGCCCAAGATTCCCATATTGCCATTCTTGGCATTGTTTTATGTGGTTATGTTTACTTGGTTGGGGGAGTGGATGGGGGGAACAGTGAGGAACTTCTGTGGCATCTGTGTTTCCTGTGAGGTGATGGATTACATAGGCAGAGCCAAGGCCTGCTTGGGAAGCAGGCCATAGAATGAGATTGAAAGTGAGTTGGGCAGTTGTCATGTGACCTACATATTCATCCTCAATGCCACATAGCTTATTCACCAGAGCTGGGCTCAATTTGTCCTCACTCTAGAAGATAGCCCAGTGGTGGGCATATGCAAGACAAACTGTGAAAAGTGGTCTTTCTCTTTGTCTAAATTCCTTCCCTAAATAAAAACATTTATATATACTTTCTTCCATTTATGTGTTTTCTCAAGATTCTTCCTTACTTATGTCCCGTTAGGTTCTCCTTCCCTATTGATGGTATCTATCTCCTGGTAAAGAACTGTACAAGTAGTCAGTGCTTAATAAGTCCTAATTGAACTGGAATGTGATCAGGGATGGCCAAAGAACTCCTAGAGTTCCTTTTGATGTGTCATTTCTGAATTTTCAGGATCACATGGACAACAGCCCCTCTTATCATGGAAGGACCAAGCCATAAATTGGGCTGTGCTACAGTCAGTATGTACCAGCTCATTAGAGTTTGTTAAAATTTCAGGGCAAGAATTTGCATCTTTGGAATCAGCAAATGCTACATATAAAGGCTTGATTTCCTATTTTGTTGACTGTCTAAACTTAAGAAAGTAATGAAGAAAATGTCAGTAACACATATTTAAACTTAAATGTGTGCCATGCACATGTTCTTCAGAAGTTTTCCTCTGGATGATGAAATGATAGATTTTGAACTGGAAAGGAACTAAGAGATCCTCTCATCCAATCCTCTTCTTTTACAAATAAGAAAACTTGAAGGCTAGAGAGAAGGGACTTGTCCTAGGTAACAGGTTTTTCTGAACTCATCCTGTGTGTCATTTCTTATAATCCAACCATATACCACAACTTGTTCCCTCATCCCCCAAGTGATGGATAACCCTTCAGTTTCTAATTCTTTGCCATTACAAAAAGAGGTGCTAAAATGTTTTGGTATAGGTAGGTCCTTCCCCAAAATCTGTGGGTTTTAAAAATTTATTTTTAAATTTTAAATTAAAATTTTTAAAATTTCATTTAATTGATTAATTAAGAAAATTTTTCCATGGTTACATGATTCATGTTCTTTCTCTCCCCTCCTTCCACCCCCCCCTCCTGTAGCCAATGAGCAATTCCACTGGGTTTTACATGTGTCATTGATCCAGACCTATTTCTATATTATTGATAATTGCACTAGGGTGATCGTTTAGAGTCTACATCCCCAATCATATCCCCATCGACCCATATGATCAAGCGGTTGTTTTTCTTCTGCATTTCTGCTCCCACAGTTCTTCCTCTGAATGTGGATAGCGTTCTTTCTCATAAGTCCCTCAGAATTGTCTTGGATCATTGCATTGCTGCTAGTAGAGAAGTCTATTACATTCGACTAAATCTGTGGTTTTTAAGAATGGGGAATGCCTCAAAGAAGTATGCAAAGATTGAGGTTCTTAAAGAACACACACTTGAATGACTATTAGACTCATTGCAGCTGGTCTTGGTATGACTTCAAGAATTTCAAGAATCATTCAAACCTCAAAGAAAGAATGTCAGTTACATCAAAATATCAAAAAAAAAAAGTTGAGGCAATACCAAGAGCTGGCCAACTCTTGCTGGGAGATAGCCCAATCAACACTCTGGAGACATGTAAAACCTTCAGAAGGACATGGCAATTGGAAGGATTGGTAGCCATTCCTATCCAATGTGAGGAATGTAGACTTTTTGAAGTTGGAGGAAGAGTTCCTAATGATGGACATGAGGAAGAAAGACCTGCCTAGGTCAAGACAATACAAAGACTTAATTACTTAAGATTTGAAAAAAAATGTAATTTTGATGAATGAAATTCATTTAGAGCTATGCCAAAGTCATTGTCAGAAGTCTAGGTGAGCCTGGAAGAACTGGCGTCTTCATTACGCTATAAAACATACACCATCCATTAATTTTCAGGAATTTATTTTTCGTTTTCAGTGGGCCTGGGAGTTTTTGTCTGCCTAGAAGAAAGGAATGATGGATTCTCATGAAGTCATCTTGTGCTCTTATAAGCATTTCTATCTTATACTTTCATGCCAATTATGATCTATTTAGAAACAGAATTGTTTCTGAATTATGGGAATTCTGAATTACAGGAAATGGAGGTACAATGCTGCAACGAAAGCCTCGTATCATGCAACAACAAGCTAGATAATTGATCCAAGTAATAGAGACAAACACGATTCAGTGGTTTGGAAATGTGCCTGATTTAAACTTTATTGAAAAACTACGGGCTCTAACCAAGAGTAGACATGGGGAAACGAACTGCTCGTGTTTATCATGTTATCGTGTTCTCCGATATGATAAAATTATGATTTCGTGAGGAAGACTCAGACTATTTCAAAATCTTGTGGACTCAAGGACTACTTGTATGAAACGAGAGATTACAGAAGAAGGAAAGTATGAGGCAAGTGAATCATATGTAAATATGCACATAGATAATGAGTATGGTTTATCGTATGTCACCAATTCATTTTGTACAGTTAGTTTGTACACCATCGTAAGTCTGCACCTGGATCCTCAAAACAAAAAGAGTCAGATCCCAAGAAATCAAGGCATGGCCTTACTTATGCATCTGGCAAAGGTGAGGGCAGGTGCAAAAGCTGTTGCTGCTGGGAGCCACTCACTGTCTTTGGATTGATTTTTCCAGATAGATGTTACAGTCCTACGGTTACCCCTTTGCTCCAGCTCATTAGCATGTGCTGAAATGCCAGCCGTCTGATTTCTTACGATTCAGTTAGAGTCTCAGGCAATGTACAGACACAACCTGAGCAAGCTTTCATCTTCCAGCCGCTATTTTGACGAATAGGAAGTCTCTCGGTAATGAGCCTTTCGAAGCTTCGGTGAGGGTGGAGGTGAGTAGCTGTTCTTTATTCCTTGCACTGACCAAACAAGGAGAAACTGGATTAAATTTCAGTAGGAGTGATTTAGCCTAGACACTCGCAGTTACGAAGAATTTCTGATGCTATACTTTGCGAGGCCCTGAAATCCAGCCAGCATATGTTGTGAGGAAGCTAAAGGCTGGTTCTGGCTGGCAGTGGTCATTACAGGCTGCCTGGGAGGTGAACTCGGTGACTCTGAGCTGCCCTGAGAGCCTACCAGCCTATTTCTTCTAGAATATGCACGTTGTTTCGAAAGTCACTTTCACTGCCCCCACTCAGTGGTGTGATCGCAGTATGACACTGTTCTGTCGAATATCTCACTGGAGGGTTCCTCTTCTGAGGTTTGAAAGTGAATCAGCCATTGGAGATTTCATTTGGTTCCCGTGTATCAAAGAACATTAGTAATTTGCTTGTTCCTAAACCCATGGAGTCCAGTAGGGATGTTGGCCGGGTCCCTAGTAGGAAATAATGCGGATTCGACTTCTGATCCATTAGGAATTGTTTCGGAGCCATGCGAGTCGAGTTTCTCCCACTTTGGGGGAATCTTTCTATTCGTTATACCCTCCATAAGCCAAGGCCTGCCTGTTGTTTTCCTTTCCAAGCCCTACTTCTTCAACTGAGACAGGTGGGAAGAATGCATTTGTTTCTATGAGAGAAAACGAAGAGAAAGAGGATAAAGCCATTCCCATTGGAATCTTCCCACTATCCACACCGTCTCTACCCCGAGATCTACCCCATCTCGAGTTAGGATGCTTTGTACCACCAACGTGGAAGGACAACAATGGGCCTGACAAGAAGAGCAGGAGTAAGAAATCTGCCTATTCACAGAATACCTGGGAATGACAACACAACAAAAGGTATTTTCTGCACCCCTTCAAGTGAGACTGGGAGATCGCTTGGTCTAGTAAAACGAGCACCTGTTTCTGAATCTGAGGACTTGGGCCTAAATCTCATCTCTCTGATATGGCGTGATGCCCGGTAGGTAATTTAAAGCCGAATATTTAGAGCTGGTAAAGGACCTTTGGGGTTATCTAATTTGATTTCCTCCTTTTACAGAGCAGGAAGTTGAGGTCCAGAGAGTTTGAGCAGTCTGTCTAGCTAGAATGGGAACTCAAGTCCTTTGACTCCCATTATAGTATTCTCTTCACTGCATCACATTGTCTCTGGGACTCAGGCTCCCTCTTCTAGAAAATGAGGTTTCTTTAGATAACCTCTAAATACCCTTCTAGCTCTAGAGCTATGATCTATCCAGTATAAAATGACATACCTCTGGTAGATGCCCAGTGCTTGCCTAAGGCAATAATCTTGTGGGATTCTATCATGGGAAAATCCTAGCTTCTCGAGAGTTTTCTCTTTCTGTAGTATAGTGTGTTTTTAGGTGGTTTCAACAGAGCTTCAATATATTATTTAAGTGAGTAAACAAGAATGTTTCATGAGGATCACTGATCAAAGCTTAACATATCCTCCATACCAATTCAAATTTTATCAATATGACTTTTACATATTTGACTCAAATTTAGAGAAAAACCTACTAAAGTCAAATTTTTAATATTAATTTTTTTCCTGAGCCAATTTGAAACAGAAATTCTTCATGAAGTTGGACTTCAAAGACAGCTCTCTCCTCTGTCTCTCTCTCTCGGCAAACACCAACATTATTAGGACACAAGACCCTTGGGTTTGCATTACTTTTTTATATCAAATGTCCATTGGCATCTTTGCCGATATATAAATATTTTATATGTAATATGATTTTTTCTTTGGAAGTTTCATAGTAAAATCTCCCACAGAAGTGAGACCTGGAAAAACTTGTCATCAACTGCTTTTTAAAATTATTCTGCTTCAAGTCACTTTTTGAACAAAAGCAAACCCCAGATCTTTCTAAATTATCATTTTTTTTAAATTGCCTTTCAGAGCTGGTAGACTTTTATTTATTTATTTTAACCCTCACCTTCTGTCTTAGAATCAATACTGTATATTGGTTCCAAGGCAGAAGAGTGGTAAGGGTGGGTAATGGGGGTCAAGTGACTTGCCCTGGGTCACACAGTTAGGAAGTGTCACAGCTAGGTCAGATTTGAACCCAGAACCTCCTATCTCTAGATCAGGCTCTCAATCCACTGAGCCACCCAGTTGCCCCCTAAGAGCTAGTAGACTTTTAAAGAAAACAATCTATTTTTACAGTCACAGGACCTATGAAACAGACTGGCTAAATAATCACCAATTATAAAAGCTATGTATGGTCATCAGATTCTAAATTCTAACAAGACTCTCGTGAATTAGGCAGTTAACTTTTTCCCCTAAATATCTTAACCTACAAAGACAGACTCATTTTCTGAACTTCTGGATGCCCATTAGCTACTTTGTTTGAATCCTGAATCCTTCTCTAAAGGATTCAGCAATGCCCCTTCCTGAGGACCTCATGCAAGATATAAATTCTCCTGGGAGGGATAGCTAATTGTCAATTATTCTCTAGCAAAAAAAGGGGCCTCGAAAGGCTTGAGAATACTGCAGGGTAGGGTGAATGTTTGGAGAGGAGTAGGTCAAAAAAAAGGATAAGAAATAATTCCAAAACAGGGAGTGATAGGAGAAGAGAATAGAAAGGGCAGAATAGCAGGGAAGATCGATAATAACGTTGAAAACCAGGATTAGGTATGCTACAAAGGCATTCAGTATCGAACCATTCCTTCTATTACTAAAACATGAAAGTATATGCAGAGAAGTATTTGGAAAAGAAAACTGTCTGCCTTGAAAGGTAAAAATCAGAAATGGATCCTTCAGGCCAAGTTGACTTAAGAGTTAGAAATAAACCAAAGTTGTCCAGTGTTGGGACTGGGCAATGGAGCCTGGGAAGGCAGAAGTTCTGAATAACCTTCGTTATATAGCAATTCTGCTTCTTAAAGGAGCAAGGATAGAGGATGCCAGAACCCATCTGTTTCGCAAAGTATGAGAATATGAATATTTTATTTTTCTCATAGAATCCTACCACTCAGAAATTCCCACTCATAGTTACTTTTTCCAATAAACTCTTGGGGAAAACAGAAGAAAATCTGCATACATACACACCTATAAAATACTCAACCTGTTCAGTCATACCCATTGATTGTACAAGCTTCTTCTCTAATGGCATGAATATTCCCTTAATTTTATCTTATAGCCTCACTTTTTCCCTTTAATTTGTAATTCAGATTTCTTTTTGGATGGTCTAGCTTATGGACAGCATCTCCCATTCTGACAGAGCCCGTTAAATCTCTGCAGGGGCCTTTGGCGCCAAAGTGACTATTAGTGGCAAATGCTCACTCAAAAAAAAGGGATAGGATAATAAGACAACTACACTTGCAACTTTTCTCACTAGAGTAAATCAGAACTTGGGGAAGTCATGAGTCACAATATCTAGTTCTTTTCATTAGAAATTTGAAACGGTAAAAAAAAATCAATCCCCAATAAAATGAGAGCAGAGGACCACTGTGTTTCTAAAGTGAATTCTTCCCCAAGTGGTTTCATAGTTGTCTTCTTCAATGACTCAGAAGCTGACCTTTGCTCAGGAGGGCAACCACTTATCTTGCTCCTGGCTTTATATCTCTGATTTGGGGCTGTTCCCAAGCTTTTCTCAGTAAGAAAACAGGGCAATTTAATACCCATGACTTTTCAATGACAATAACTCATCTGAGTGTTTGAGTCAAATGGAGAGGGGGGAAAAGGAACTAGAAAAAGAAGACTTTGCCTCACCAAAGATGGGGGAACCACGTGATTGCATTCATTTTCTCTTCTACCTTGGAAATGATGGAATCAGAGTGCTCTATTCTCTATCTCCCACAAACCTGTGGCAGGAGCCCAAATAAGAATGCTCATTGTTTTGGGACAGTCACTTTCTTGGTCCTGTTGCTTCTCTCTCAGTTTTCTGGAGTGGTCTGGTGAATTTAGCCCCCTGACCTTATAAAAACAATAAGTGGCATTCCTTTGGTCCATTATCTTCTTCCAGAGCTCCATAAAATGAGCTGCAATCAATTGGAAGTAGATACTCTAATATGTCATGAATCTATAGTTTTGTTAAAGCAAATTGCACTCATGAAACATTTGTGTGGATTTAATGCAAATATTTTGACAATTAATATAGACATGCAATCAAAGTAATATGAAATTATAGATCCATGGCTGAGTTGAGGAAGTTATATGGAAGCTTTATTATAAATAAAGATGCCTAGGTTACAGAGAAGTGATTTGGCAAAATAGAAAGAAAGCTGGATTTGGACTCAGGAAAGGTAAGCTCAAGCCTCCTGGTTCTTCTGCCCTTTAATATCTGTTTGTCAGTGGGCAATTGACTTACCCTCTGTAAGTCTCAGCAACCTCATCTGTAAAATGGATATGCTACCTACATTAGCTACTTGATGTGACTGTTGAGAGGACTGGATAAAGGTAAGGACATATATAGACCTCTGTGTGTGTATGTGTGTGTATTATGTATACATAAAACACACACAGTGGTTTGTAATCATACAGTGCAACATAATTGTAGTCATCAAAGTTAAATTACAAGGTAGAAATTGAAATTAATGATAGTTGCCTCATAACCTAGAATAATAGTAGTAGCAGGGGGCAGCTGGGTAGCTCAGTGGATTGAGAGCCAGGCCTAGAGACGGGAGGTCCTAGGTTCAAATCTGGCCTCAGATACTTCCAAGCTGTGTGACCCTGGGCAAGTCACTTGATCCCCATTGCCCACCCTTACCACTCTTCTGCCTTGGAGCCAATACACAGAAGTTAAGGGTTTAAAAAAATAATAGTAGTAGCCATTTATATAGCACTTTAAAATTTGCTGAAGTCCTGCCATCATTATCTCATTTGAACCTCATAACACCCAGTAAGGAAGGGACTACAGGTATTATCCTCATTTTGCAGATGAGAAAACTGAGGCGTAGAGAGGGGAGTTGTTCACAGTTGACCAAAGTGACAGGTATATATAGTTTTAAGCCATCTTCCTGGCTCTAAATCAAATATGCTGACCCCTACATCATGCTGGCACTCTAGAAAGAGACAATGAGATTGGTTTTGACTGTACAATTGAATTAATATATTTGTTTCATGCATTATGTGATTATAACCCTTTTATCTCCAAAGGGATCAGAGGCTATTCAAAGTATGAGAATAATATTGATAACAAATGTTTTTAGCTGCATTGGCCATGTCCCTAATGGAACCATAAGTATATTTGAATAATTCAAATCCATTCACCTAAATTTGACCCAATCCCATATACTTGGAATAAGTACCTAGTATATATAAGGAAGTAATACAGAAGATTGCAGTTAGTCCCTGCCCTTAAAGAATAGCTGGTCCTTGGGGTACAGCTCATAAGTAGATAGGTGATATAGCAGAGGAAAGGAGAGAGCCAGTCTGAGTAGTCCAGGACCATTTGAGCTGGGATAGGCAATGGTAGGAGACTTGTTCTCTTAAATATTATTGTAACTGGAAAGAAAATAAGAGAGAAAAGAGGAAGACAGTGAAAGAAGGTATACAAAACAATGATGATCTCAAATAGGAAGCAGCCTCACTAGGATACCTTTATTTACCATCTTGAATTTCAGTGACCTTAAAACTGGCTTTCAATTTTTGTATCAAGTACTATAACCTCAGAATCTTGTACAACCCATATTTTCTTGCCAACTCTCTAACTCATGCCAACTTCTTTTCTTCCTCTTCCTCCTCCTCACGTGTCATGCTTCCTTCAGCCTGACTTCTTTCTATTGCTTATGCTCTACCTTCTCTTCTTTTGATCTTTCCTCTTGGGTCCTGGTTCTCCTTCAGTTAACATTATTCTCCTGTTCTAGTATTCTTTGCGTTTTTTCCATGTTTCAGTATTTTCTTCAGTTCATATTCTACTTCGGCAGCAGGATTTTTCTCCTTTGGCTCGAATTATTCTCTTGTTCCAGTATCCTCCTTCATCTTGGGCTCTTGTACATCAATCTACTTCTCTTTTAGCTATAATTTATGACAACTCTAACTTAAGCCTAATATCTTTTACATGAAAGCTCGCCAAAGAGTTGAACACTGCTGTTTTGTTGCCCTCACCATCCTTGGACTTCTCTTGTACAGGATAAGCATGCTTTGTTGTTTCAAGTGATGTACATAGGACAGGGACTCAAGGTAATTTACCTGCTTGCCTCTATTTGGATACTTGCCAGTTTACTGCTGTTATTTTATTACTGTGGTGCTAGGACTGAATACAATGTTAGAGATGGGGGGCCACAAGGCCATTAAAGAGGAACTTAATTCCTTAAACAATGCAGATGGCATTAGCTGTGACATGACTTTGAAGACTCATATTGAGCTTGCATGTACTAAAAGCATGAGCTCTCTTATAAGAATACTTGCTATCCAAGATGATTTCAGAAAAATCTGGAAAGACTTACATGAACTGATTCAGAGTGAAGTGAGCAGAACCAGAACACTGTGCAGAGTAATAGCAATATTATATGATGAACAACTGTGAACAACCTTACTATTTTCAGTAATACAATGATCTAAGATAGTCCCAAAGACTCATAATGAAAAATACCATCTGCCTCCAGAGAAAGAAGTGGTAGGGTCTAAATGTAGACCAAAACACTATAGTTCACTTTCTTCATTTTTTTTTGTTCAAGATCTCTTCCACAAAATCACTAATATGGAAAATGTTTTACATGATTATACATGTAAAATCTATATGAGATTGCTAGGGAACGGTTATTGGAGAGAATTTGGAACTAAAAATTTAAATAAAAAAACAAATATAGAAAACTATTTTTACATGTAATTGCAAGAGAAAAATATTATTTTAAAAAAGAACAATTGCCATCTAACCTTAGTGTCTCATTTATCTAACCTTAGTCCCTCACTTATCCTTTACTGGAGAATTTGAATTTTTGTTGAATAATCTAGGATCATGTGAAATCTAAGAAGCAACCTTTTAGTAATTTAGTATTAGTAGGAGGTAGATAAAATAAGAGGTCATAGTACTTAAAACTAGCCTTATCTTTGTCGGTTTCTTATGCAGACTTACTTCTGGACTCAGCTCAGATCCCTAGTGACTCAGAAGACTCTCTTAATACCTTGACCCTTATCCACTGGTGCTCCCTCCCTCCTCAGATTTTCCTAGAGCTCTTTGTCTTATCTTGCTCTCTTCATTGCTTACCTTGTACTATACTTTTTCCAAATGGGCACGTAATTTATTTCTAAGCAAATTGATTTGGGGGCATGGGCAGGATTTTGCTTGTTACTGACTTCCTTGGGTTTCAAATTCAGTACTGGAATACCCAATTCAAAATGTATGAACAATTGATGTACTATCCTTTTTCATTTACATAGTTTACTACTCTCACCCTCTGGAGTATGAAAAGTCCTTGAGGGCAACAAGAACTGTCAATTTGGTTCTGGGTGTAGTCAGCACATACCAGAGTATCTTGTACATTGCTGAGTTGAATGTCTAATTCTGATATATATGCTCCCATAATCCTTCATAAAGGTCTTGTCCACCTCACTGCATGCCTTTCTCAGGGTTTTGTATAAATGGAGATTTTGTACTTTGAACTAGAATTCCTAAATTCCTAAAACTACATTACCCAGAATGTTTTTCCCTTTGTTCAAGTTTGTCTTCACGTAATTGTTTATAAGTTCTGTAGCTCCTCCTGCTCTTTCTCTTCCCATGTTGGGTTAGCAACCTTAACTCTATTTTTTTACTTCAGTTATTATTAATAAAACTTTAAAACTATAATGCTTAGTTATTGTATATTAATTTTAATCTTTGCAGTTTTGAGACAATTCGTAGGTATCAGTACAACATACTTCTCTAAAATGTCTTGACGATGAGCATCTCCTCTAAAGTCATATCGTTTTAGTCAACAGCACTTCTCTACTTGGCAAGGAATTTCTAGGTTCTTTTGATCTCTTTTTTATGGCAAATACTTTACATTATTTGAGAAAAGATGCTAATTAGAGTTAATAACTTTGCTTTTGCTCATTTCCTATTTTCCAGAATTGGCAACTTGTTTCAGGTTCAGTGAGATATGAAATAGAAGTAGACAGTGTCGGCCTTGTCTTTGCCCTTTCTTCAGATTTTGTGTTGACTTTGGCCTTAACTCTAACTTGCTTTCTGTCTTGACTGGGTTCAATGACTTTCATGTTAGTAACCAGACATAGTCTCACTTTTCCTGACAGTGAGTGAATCACAAGTGCAGTGTGGGCATTCAGAACCTCTTCATGTCTAGCACCTTTTAATTCTTATCAAAAAGTACTCATTTTCTGCAGGCAGAGAAGTTCCCTGAATTCAAGAACCAAATTCACTTTGGTCTCTTTATCCCCAGTGTCCAGCACATTGCTTCAGCCTTTCCTTCTTCCAGATTAATTTCGTTATTATTTTTTCTTACTCTACAAAATAATTTTTTCGTAGTTTGATTAGTGTGACACTGAACTAATTAGTTTACATAGAAGTGTCACTTAGATTATATTTTCTTGGTCTATCCATTAACAATTAATGTTTTTCCAGTTGTTTAGATTTTATTTGATTTCTGTGAAAAGTTGTGTTCATATAGTTCCTGGGTTTGTCTTAGCAGGTAGATTACCCGAGATGTTTTATATTGTCTAGAGTTATTATAGATGGAATTTCTATTTCTATCTCTTGCTGCTGAACATTTTTGGTAATATAGAGAAATGATTTAAGTAGGTTTATTTTATATTCTGTAACTTTGGTAAAGTTGTTAATTGTTTCAATTAGTTTTTAGTGGATTCTCTAAGTATACTATTATATCATTTGCAAAGAGTGATAGTTTTGTTTCCTTATTGCCTATTCTAATTCCTTCAATTTCTTTTTCTTTTCTTGTTACTATCTGATTTTTCTGCTCCAGTACTGAATAATAGTTGTGATAATGAACATACTTGCTTCACCTTGATCTTATTGGGAAGGCTTCTAGCTTATCTCTATTACAGATAATGCTTGCTGATGGCTTTAAATACATACTGCTTATCATTTTAAGGAAAGCTCCATTTATTTCTATGCTCTTCAGTGTTTTTAATAGGAGCGGGTGTTGTATTTTGTCAAAAGCTTTTTCTGCATCTGTTGAGATAATCATGTGATTCCTGTTAGTTTTGTTATTGATATGGTCAATTATACTGATAGTTTTCTAAATATCAAACCAGTCCTGCATTCCTCTTATAAATCCCACTTGGGGCAGCTGGGTAGCTCAGTGGATTGAGAGTCAGGCCTAGAGACGGGAAGACCTGGGTTCAAATCCGGCCTCAAACACTTCCCAGCTGTGACCCTGGGCAAGTCACTTGATCCCCATTGCCCATGATAAATATTAAAAATGATAAAGGCTAGTATAAATATATAAATTAGTATTTTAATTAAAGCCATGCTGATAGATAATTAGACCACGTGCTTGTAAGCATTCAAAACTGCCGCCTCCATTACTGTCTCGAGTCTGCTCGCCAAGAGAGCCTACTGGCAAAGAGGCCACTTCCTCCTAACCCAGGAGATTTAAACCCTCTCTGGGTCAAGACGTAGGCCTTCCCAAGCCCAAAAACCCGGAAACAGAAACCAGTTGGACCATGTTGGATCACGGGAAATGTAGTTTTGATACATTTCCCATGTCCATAGAAATATATACACTTCTAGAATGGCATTTCCCAAATTTCACTTTTACAATCACCCTTACCACTCTTCCACCTAGGAGCCAATGCACAGAAGTTAAGGGTTAAAAAAAGTCCCACTTGGAGTATATTATCCTTGAAATCTATTACTATAATCTCCTTGCTCATATTTTACTTAGAATTTTTTGCATCAACATTCATAAGGGAAATTGGTCTGTATTTTTCTTTTTCAACTTTTATTCTTCATAATTTAGGTATTAGCACCATATTTGTGTCAGAAAAGGAATTTGGTAGGACTCTTTCTTTGCCTGTTTTCCCAAATAGTGTTTGGTACAATTCCCTTGTGAATCCATTTGGCAATGGGAGCTTAGTGAAGTTTTAAGCCATTATAATTGAAAACTACACTAACGGTTTTGAAACGCCTTGTATTGTCTCATGACAACCTTGCAAAGTGAGGATGCTAATAATTGCAGTGCCTATTTTACATACGAGGAAACTAAAATTGAGACATGTCATATGACTTAGCAAGAACCACAGAGCTATTTAAGTTGAATTTGAACTCAACCTTCTTGACTCTAAGGCCAATGCTTTATCTAGTATTTCACCAAGTATCCTATGAAATATTATTTCATATTGTCTTTTGTTGTGCTAGAAAACCAACACAGGCAACTCCTTTCCGAAACTCTCTGAGAAGATGCTGTGAGCTATCTTATTTAGCTCTCATGTCTTTTATGTCATCTGCTTTCATTTCCAGTGAGAATGCTAAATGACGTCAGATCCTTGGTTAGATCAGGATCTCACATTTCAAGGAAAAAGTAGTAAATATATATGGATATTCTAAAAATTATGGGATTTTCATCTCCATTTGCCTTTCTACTATTCCACTACCATCGTTATGGAGTTAGAACCCCTCAGGACTAAAGTGCATTTAGTATTGGCACTTTTTATGGATTACTGTGGTCAACAAATGTATCATCTAATAGCCAGATTGCTGGTTGGATCTTTGTCCTTGGCTGGATGGGGTCTATGAACAGCAGGCCTGTTTTGCCACTGGGAATATACTTGAAGTTTGGTAGCAGATTGACCTCCATACCATTATGAGGCACCCAGATAGTCTACCACTTTTTATGATCAGAAATGTTGGTTAAGGTGAGTGCACTGACCAATGAGGAATTACTCTGGCTCCTAAGTAGAATGGAAATCTTGTTTTCTTCTGCATCAAGAGTCAGATCTGTCTCTTCTTCATGCTTTTTCCAGTGCTGAAGAGCAACAGATTCAAGAAAGTACCCCAAAATCCAGGCTGGCAAAAATAGACCCCTGATGTGTTGACTCATCTTTGTGTTTGGTTATAGTCACATGCAATATGGTAAAAAAATGCTAATGGACTCTCCTTTCATTTAACAAAGAAAATTAGAGAATCAAATGGTTGTCAGTACTTTTTCTGCATTCATGAACAGTTTTAATTAAAAGAAATCTTTTTCAACATTTTTTTTCTCCCAACCTTAAAAATTCACTGAGGCTGGGATTGGGGCGATTATTGTGAAGGAGATTTTCATCGCTGGAGTTGTGTAGGGCACAAGACACAGGATCAGCGTGCAGACTGTATTGCAGATTCTGCTTAAGCAAAACTAGTCTATTTGCTCTAATTAAATGCCAGCTAGGGTTTTCTTTTTCTATAAATGCATATTCATCTATTTTGGGAAAAAATGTAACTCAGATGCACTTCTCATTTTGGATTTTGAATGAGAAAATATAGTAGTTGGGTTCATTTGCAATGAGTCTACAGTTAAGACATTCTAGGATTACAAATTATTTCATTGTAAAAGACACAATGAACATTTTCATCACGAGAAAAGTGAAAAATGAGGCAAATGCAGTGGGTTTTTCCATTTATGTTTGCCTACGAAGCATTTGAGTTGTGTGTGTGTGTATGTATATACATACATCTGAGTAACTTTCATAATTGTGTGTATGTCTATGTGTGTGTGTGTGTGTGTAATGATCTCTGGATAGTCCAAATTTGTTCAATGTATGAGGTGAAAGAGTTTAAACAAGTACCAGTCCTTTCATTCTCTAAATTTATTGAAATTAATTAATAAAACCCACATTGGGCATATGCTAGTTTTCTGTGCTAGAGATGGCTATTTTTAAAAAGAAATAATGTTTTTTCTACAAAGAGAAATTGGATCGTATGCTCTGACCCTATGGATACCTTCTTCCAGCCCTGCTACTGTTAGAGTCTGTGTGGGTGGCATGGAAATGGACTGTGCTGGAGTCAGCTTCTAATGGAAGACAAGCTTGCTGCAAAGATGCTGAAAAGCAGAACACCTCATCACTGTCCTAGAATGGAAAGCGGGTACAGAATACAACTCTTCTAGTTGAGTGCTAATTATTAAAAAAAAAAAAAAGCAAAAGACATCTGACTCAAAAGAGATCCAGTCTTCATGTAAAGGGTGTCCTTCCATGCATATGTGAAAATTAGAGAAGAAAAGGAAGTATTGATCAAAATGAGCTGACATGGCTTCATTAAGAGCGGGGTCAGAACAGGCTAACCACATGACTTTTTTTAATGGGATTACCGAACTGCCAGGTTGAGAGAATGTATAAAATGTAGCTTACTTAGATTTTAGTGAAATATTTGGTTCAATCTCTCAGTTGCTTGTGTTTGGAACTCTTTGAACAATTGGCTATAGAGAGAAGTCATTAATGGTTTGCCATCATCGCAGAAGAACGTTTCAAAATGGAGTCCTCAGGGACCTATGCTATATAGTTTCACATTAATATCCAAGGCTGGGATAAGTAGGTAGATGGCATGCTTAGGGGAAAAATTGCTTTTTTGTTTTCTGTCATTCTCTGCTCCCTGTCACCCCACATGCTGCCACTGAATTTTTTGTGAGGCAGTGTGTTGAGTGGATAATGTTGGACTTGAAAGTCTGGAAAGTCTGCTTTCTAAATGTGCTACAAACAGACCATTTGTGTGGTCCTGGACAATTCATTTAACCTATCCAGACTTCAGTTCCCTTATCTACAAAATAAGGGATTTGGATTTGATGGATTTCCAAGATCTTTTCCAGTTGTACATCTGTGATCATGTGGACTTTTCTTGTAATGTAGAAAATAATAGATCAAAAACATCCAAAGTATATAAATTATAAGAATAAGAGACATCCTCCAATTGATAAATGGGTAAAAGATATGAATAGACAATTTTCAGATGAAGAAATCAAAGCCATATGTAGGTATTGAAAAAATGCTCTAAATCACTAGTGATTAGAGAAATGCAAACCAAAACAATACTGAGGTATCATCTCACACCCATCAGACTTGCTAAAATGACAAAAGGGCAAAATGACAAATGTAGGCGGAGATTTGGAAAAGTGGGGGTACTAATACACTGTTGGTAGAGCTGTGAACTGATCCAACCATTTTGGAGAGCAATTTGGAATTATGCCCAGAGTTATAAAACCGTGTGTTTCCTTAGACCCAACAATATCATTGTCTGTCCTAGTGGTCCTTTACCTCTCTGCTTTGAGGGGAAAAGCTATGCTTCCTTATTAGTTCTTCAGAATCTTCATTAGTTATTCAGTTACTAAGTATTTGACTCCATTTTAGTCATCTTTTAATTAATTTTGTTATAGTGGCTGTATATATTGCTGTACTTATTTTCCTCTGCATCAGTTCAAACAAATATTCCTATGTTTTTCTGAATTCCTTATATTCACTATTTCTTATTTCACAAAATATTCCATTACATTCATAAGCCATAATTTTAACCCTGTTTTCCACTCCATCGGTAGTAATTTCATTTCTGGTTCTTTCCTACCAGAGAGTGCTTCTATGAATATTCTGATATATATGTGTGCATACACATATACATATACACAAGCATGCACACACACATATCCATAGTTATTTTTCTCCTTATCCTTTAGGTATAAATGGTTTAAGTTGAAGGGTAGAAAATTTTCACTTTTCTTATATAATTTCAAATTGCTATTAAAAAACAACAACTTCACAATTCTACCAACAGTGTATCAAGCCTGCTTTTCCATAGTTCCTCCAATATAGGCTATTTCCATTTTTATTTATCATTTTTTAATTTAAAATTTTTATTCCAAATTTGACAAAACCAAATTTTAAATCATTTCCATATAAAAAGAAAAACAATATTGTACATAAAGGAAATCAGAGATCTCTTATAGGCTTAGCTTACTTTTCTTCATATCTACATAGTAAATCCACGCCAGAAGTGTCTCAGGACCTCTCTACTCTCTATGCATCATAGAAGATATTATCTGGAAGAACAAAATATTCATATTGTTATAAGGAAGAGAGAGTTTAAGTAAGTTTGCAGAGGGCAGAGGCATGAGACTAACAGAGAGAGAATTCTGGAATGGAAAAAGTGGGTTCAGTTACCTGGGGGGGGTTGAACTGTCTTTCTCTGGTTTGGCCTGGGGAAGACTGGCTACTTTCCTTGGTGGGTATATTATTTTAATCTCCCATCCTACCTGCTTACCTGCTACTTGCTGTGATCTACTGAGTTCCTGGTGTGATCCCGAGTATTTTGGACCGGCTGTCTGTAAGATCAGGGCTGGAGTCCTTGTGGATCCAAGATTTTTCCATGGGCCCAGATAAACTTCCATACATCACTTCTCTATTGCCATCAAAAAGGGGGTTTGGTTTAGTGTAGGTCTATCCAGATTTGGGACTGGGATCTATTAGATTGTTAGGGAGATCAGAGTAGGGATGAATCTCTGTGAAGACTCTTGGTGGCGAGACATTTAGAAATGGGGGGAGGTTTAGGTAGTTGATATTAGTTTAATAATAATTATTTTTTTTAATAATTAGTTTAGGGTTATCCAAATTCCCTTTCCACCTTTCCTTATTATAATAAGTCCAATATCTATCTCTGTTATTGAGTGGTCTGTTTGTGTTACCTCAAGACCTCTGTCTGGACTGGGTCTTGTCAGTCTATCAACCCATAGTCACCCTATTAACACTGGTTCTGTTAGCCTTCCCAAACCTGTTAAATCTTCTGATACTGGCCTATATTAACCATTTAGTCCCATACCCTAAAATCACCCTCTTACAATATATGATAAGTATTCCATGTTTCACCTTTCAGTTCACTTTCTGGAGGTAACATTCACAATTAATTTTTTCACCATTAATTCCATAGCTGTGTATAGTGGTGTCCAGGTTCTACTCATTTCACTGTTGTATATGTATCTCATATAATTTTTGCAAGTTCTTTTTTTAAAGCCAGTTTGTCATTTTTTATAGCACAATAATATTCCATCACAATCATATACCACAATTTATTTAGTCATTCCCCAATTGATGGGCATCCCCTCAATTTCCAATTCTTTGCTCTTAACATTTTGGAACATTTGGGTTCTCTTCCTTTTTCTCCGATCTCCTTGGGATGCAGCTAGGTCTAAGGGTATACATAGTTTTATAACTCTTTGTGTAACTCTAATTTGCTCTCCAAAATGGTGGAATCAGTTCATGGCTCCACTAACAGTGTATTATTAGTGTCTCCAATTTTCCATATCCCCCCTAACATTTGTTATTTTGTTCTTTTCTTATTTTAGCCAGTCTTATGGGTATGAAGTGTTATCTCAGAGTTCTTTTGGCTTACATTTCTCTAATCAGTAGTGATTTAGAGCATTTTAAAATAAACCTATATATGACTTTGTTTTTTTTTTTATCTGAAAATTGTCTATTCATATCCTTTGCCCATTTATCAATTTGATAATGGCTGTTATTCTTATAAATTTGACAAAGTTCACTATAGATTTTAAATTTGAGACCTCTATCTGAGAGACTGTCTATAAAATCTGCCCCCATTTTCTGTTTTCCTTCTAATTTTGGCAGCATTTGTTTTATTTGTACAGAAACGTTTCTATTTAATGTACTTTAAATTATTCATTTTACATTTCACAATGCTCTCCATCTCTTGCTGATTCATTAATTCTCCTATCAATAAATCTGATAGGTAGAATGTTCCTTGTTCTTCTAATTTACTTTTAATCTTTATGCCTAGAACATGTATCCATTTTGATCTTAACTTAGTGAAAGGTGTAAGACATTGATTTATACCTGATTTCTGCCAAACTATCTTCTAGTTGTCCCAGCAATTTTTACCAAATAGTGATTTCTTATTCCCCCAAACTTCAATCTATGCTTTTGTCAAATATAATATTACTATATTCTTTTATTACTATTTGTTATGTGTTTGCTCTGTTCCACTATCTTCATTTCTATTTCTTAGCAAGTAATAGAGTGTTTTGATAATTATTGCTTTATAATACAACTTAAAATATTGTACTTCTAGACCTCTTTCCTTTTTGTTTTTTCATTAATTCTTTTGATATTCTTTATCTTTAGTTCTTCCAAATGAATTTTGTTATTATTTTTTCGAAGTCAATAAAATAATTTTTGGGTAATTTAATTGGAATGGCATTGAATAAATAGATTAGTTTAGGTAAGATTGTCATTTTAATTATATTGGCTCTGCCCATTTAAGAACAATTGATATTTCTCCGTTTATTTAGATATAATTTTATTTGTATAAAAAGGGTCTTATAAATATGGTCATGTAGTTCTTTGATTTATTTTGGCAGGTATAATCCCAGATATTTCATTCTATCTGTGGTTATTTTAAATGAAGTATCTCTTTTCATCTATTCTTTCAGGACTTTTTCAGTAATACATAAAAATGCTGATGATTTATGTGAGTTTATTTGTTATCCTGCTACTTTTCTAAAATTATTTATAGTTTCAAGTAACTTTTAAGTTAAATCCCTAGGATTTTCCATATATTCCATTGTGTTGTCTGCAAAAAGAAATAATTTTATTATTTCTTTGTCCATTCTGACTTCTTCAATTTCTTCTTCAAGTTTTATTGCTATTGCTAGCACTTCTAATACTGTTAAATAATATTGGTGATAATGGGCATCCTTGTTTCGCTCCTGATCTTATTAGGAAGACTTCTAATTTTTCTCCATTACAAATAATATTTGCTGGTGGTTTTCGGTAGATACTTCATATCATTTTTAAGAAAAAATCCATTTATTCCTATGACTTCCATTGTTTTTAATAGGAATGAATGTTAGATTTTGTCAAAAGCTTTTTCTGCATCTGTTGATATCATATGGTTTTTATTGCATTTTAATGGAGGTTGTCAATTTTGTTGATAGTTTTCTTTATATTAAATCATCCCTGTATTTCAGATATAAATACTGTTTGGTCACAATGTATTATCTTTTTGACATTGTGGTAGTCTCCTTGCTAGTATTTTGTTTAGGATTTTTGTATTTGTATTCATTAATAAGATTGATCTATATTTTTCCTTCTCTATTTTTTCCTCCTGGTTTAGGTGGTATCAGCACCAAATAAAATGAGTTTGGTATAAACTCCTTCTTTACCTGTTATTTCAAATATTTTATTTAATATTGGAATTAGTTAATCCTTAAATATTTGGTAAAATTCAGTTTTAATTTTGTCTGGTCCTGGTGCTTTTTTTTAGAAAGTTCTTTTTATGGCTTGTTCATAAGGTTTTTTTTATCTATTATGTTCTTCTATCCCTTGTGTAGTTAAGAATTCACCAACTATCCAGGTTATAAAAAAACATCTTTTCCCATTTTCCTCTTTTTTGGGTTATGGTCTAACATTAATTGGTCTAGATCTAATTTCTACCCAATACTTTCCATTTTTTATAGCAATTCTATGAAAAAAGGAGTCTTTTATCTACTAAATTCTGATTGTGGGTTTCTCAGATATGGAACTGCTGTTTCAGTTGTATCTTATCTAGTCAAATTTAGTAATCTATTTTGTTTTGTTTTAGCCTATACAAAATTGGTTTCGTGATTCCTGATTTGCAATGTAATTTGATATCTTGTAATGTTTGATCTCTTCATTTAAACTTTATCTCATTATTTCTCTTTAAATTCTACACATCTCATTTTCCAAATGAATATTTTATTATTTTTTCTATTCTAAGTTGAATCCTCTTGTTAATCTTATTGACATACTACTATATTTGTAAATTAATTTATGTAGTATTGTCATTTTACTATGTTGACATTTTCCCAAATATAAACAATTAATAGCTCTCTACTTGTTTTGTTCTATTTCTGTACAGAAAGCTTTTATAATTGAAATTATATAAATCTTATTTGCATATTTGTATGTTAATTCCAAGATATTTTATAGTATTTTATAGCTATTTTAGAATTTTAGTTGTTTTTTATTAGTTTTGCTTAGTAATATTTATAAATGTGCCTTATTTTTATGAGTTATTTTTATCCTTCTAACTTTTTGAACCTATTAGTGATATTAGAGTATTCTCATGGATTCTCAATGGTATTTTAAGTGTACTATCATTTTATCATGAAATAGGGATAGTTTTGTCTCCCATTTACTAATATTTATACTTTTAATTTTGAATTCTTATTGTTATACCTAGAACTTCTAGAACAATGGCAAGTATTTGTGGAGAGATGGGGCATCCTTGTTTTATCTCTGGTTGTCCTGAGAATGCTTTGATTTTTCTCCAGTGGGTGGTATGCTTATCAAATTTGCAAGTGACACAAAAGTGGAAAAAATTATTTACAGGCTATTCGACAGGGATAAATAGGATCTAAAAAGTTAGTGACTGCCCAGGCTATTGGACCACATGTAATAAGAATAAATGTAAAATCTTTCACTTTGGTTAGAAACCATCAATTACATAAAAACAAGATAAAGGAGGTACGATCAGACAGATATCTGGCTGGGAGAAAACCAACCAAACAAACATCCAGGGCTATTAGTGGACTATACCCAAATTTGAGCCAGTGTTTTGATGGGGAAGTCAAGCCCACTAACTGGTCTTGAGTTGAATTAAAAGAGTCATAGCTTTCAGGAATTTTAGTGGGGGGGGGTCTTTACTGTTGTTTTTCATAATAGGGGGGTTTCAAGTATTGCATTGCACAGTAGGGAATTTCAGGTCTTTGCCCAGTGGTGGGGTCTGAACTATTGCATAGTAAGGGTGGGGGGTGTCTCAGCGCAGTGGGGAGTCTGAAATGATGTCTTGCACAGTAGAGGGTCTCAGGTCTTTGCATATGGGGATATGAAGGAATATTTTCACATTAGGGGACCTCAGGTCTTTGTACAGTGGGGGGTCTGAAGGAATGTATTCACAGTAGAGGGGTTTTAGTTCTTTGCCCAGTTGGGGTTCTCAATAGTTGTTTTCCACACTGGGGAGTCTCAGGTCTGAGTCTGAACAGTGTGGGAGTCTGAGGGATTTCTTTTGGCTTTGATAGGCTCATGAGTCTTACTTAGGGAAGTTGGGATCCTCAGGTCTTCCATGGTGAAGAGGGTGTCCTAAGGTATTATTTTGAACAGTGGGATGAGCTCATTCTGCATTTATATAGTGGGGGTTATCTACTACTGGCTTATATAGTGGGTGGTCTGAAATTAGTTTTCTTGCATGGTGTCTTGGGTCAAATATTGCTTATTTCTTTTTTAACTTTGTAAAGCTATTTTATTTTACCAATTACATGTAGTAACAAATTTCCACATAAATTTTCTGAAGTTATATTTTACAAATTGTCTCTTTTCCTCCTTTCCTTCCCTCCCATCCTGGAGTTGGTAAGCCATTCTATCTGGGTTATACTTGTATCATGATGCCAAACATATTTCTATAGTGTTTATTTTACAAGACAATAAAAATATATGAAACCAAAAGTCTGAAATAGAAATCTAAATAAACTGAAATGAAAAATTGCATGTTTTGATTTGCATTTGACTCCAACAATTCTTTCTCTGAACTGGATAGTATTCTTTGTCATAAGTTTCCCCAAGTTATCCTGGATCTTTATATTGCTGCAAGTAGCTAAGTCTTTCACAGCTGATTATTCCACAATATTGCTTTTATTGTGTACAATGTTCTCCTAGTTCTGCTTATTTCACTCTGCATCAGTTTATGTAGGTCTTTCCAGCTCTTTCTGAAATCATCCTGTCATCTTTTCTTAAAGCATAATAGTATTCCATCACCATTAGATGCCACAATTTGTCCAGTCATTTCCTAATTGATGGACATCCCTTTAATGTCCATTTTTTTGCCACTGCACAAGGAGCTGCTATAAATATTTTTGTATGGGCAGGTTCTTTCCCATCCCTCTTTTTTTTGAATCTCTATGGGATACAGACCTAGTAGTTGTATAACCATATTAAAGGGTATATTCATTTTTTTTATATCCCTTTTGGCATAGTTCCAAATTGCCCTCCAAAATGGTTGGATCAGTTCATACCAGCAATGCATTAATGCCCCAATTTTGCCACATCCTCTCCAATATTTATTACTTTCCTTTACTGTTATATTGACCAATCTGATAGGTGTGAGGTGATTTCTCAGTGTTGTTTTAATTTGCATTTCTTTAGTCCAGAGATTTAGACATTTTTTCATGTGATTATTGATAATATTGATTTCTTCATCTGAAAAGTACTTATTCATAAACTTTGGCCATTTGTCAATTAGGGAATGACTTATCTTTATATAAATTTGACATAGCTCTCTACCCCGGGATTTCTTCATTTGTATCAGAAAAGAAGTAAAAGTCAAAATGGCGGCAGTCGTTTGACCTTCCTGACATAGGCTGCCTTCTCTCTCAGGAAACTTTACTGCTTCACCTATGGTGGATGGAGGGCTATCTACTACTTGTTGGTAGTTGGTTAACCGTTTGTGGTACTTTGGGGGGGGATGGCAGGTATTTGCCATTTGCCATTTGCTCCATAGGGTTGGCAAGCTTGGATGATGACTTTGTACTCTAGTGCCTTGAGAGTAGATTGTGGTTAAAATGGTGGTGATGGCTTGTTCCAACTGGTACCTGCTATCTTCTTTTCTCCCTTGAGATGCCTAAGTTCTCTGTACTTTGTCACATAGTATCAAGTACATTCCAAGCATATAAACAGAATATTCCTATATTTTTGCCTTGCTTAGAGCATGGATGCACTTAGATCTGTTGTCATCCCGTAGAGTTCACCAGTAAACATTCTAGCGTAGCAAGAAGTAGAAGGAATTGACGGGAATGAGTAACTTGAAAACAATTTGGGAACCAATTTGGATCCAATTTTGGGGCAATTAGAATCTAACTGAAACCCAGGCATCTGCAGCCATTGTGGAGGCAAAATATCCGGGCCCAGAGATCACCTAATGACTATAAAAGGCACATCTTTTTTTTTTTTTAGTGCAAAACAGTACATTTTTATTTGTTCACCGTTAGACACAAACAACTGCCTTGACATTTTTAGAACATTCTAATAAGGACAGCAAAAACTCTTGATTCCAATTCTTATTCACTAAGATTGTACTATTTTCCCTTGCGGTTCATATTTATGGCTCTTACTGTGGATTGTTTTTGACATGCTTACAAGTATGAGGCAGGGAACGGATTGAACCTAAAAGGCACATCTTAGAAGGCAGAGCCTTAGTGGCTGATAAGAGCCCTCCCTGCCCAGCCTTACAACTCTGTTTTCAATGGGAGAGAGTGAATGCTCTGGGTTAAGCAGACATGAAGGAGTTGCGATCTGCATGGTACATCTCCTTATATTACCTTTTCCTCCTAATGCACCTGACTTCTGGACCTCCTTGTTATTTTTGTGGGTTCTTTCAGGCTTCAGGTTATTCAGATTTCTACCTTCAGTGTTATCCTCTCCTCAATCACCTTCATCTCAGGCATTTAATCCATGATTATATATAGTTGTTTCTCCCTCCAAATCATCTTGCTTATAAGTCCTTTTCTCTCTGCTCAAATAGCTACTACCCTAATTTAGATTTTCATCTCCTCTCTCCTAGATCACTACACCAGCCTCCCCGATAGCCTCTTTGTCTCCTGTCTCTCTGCATCCCATTTGCCCTATATGTGGTTGCCGAAGTCCTAAAATACATCTGACTATGTCATTGACCATGTCTGCTGAGTAGCCCAGGATGTTATGGTTGACCCTAGGACCAAATATTATTCCATTTTTACCTAATTCTTCCGTAGTTCCTATTTTTGTGCGCACGATATTTATATAAGGAGTATTTTGAATACAGGAGTACCTGTAAATCATTAACACATAATTTTATAATACCAGAGATGCGTGCTCAAAAAAATTTTTAATTGCTAGGGATGCTCTCACTAAGGTTTGGAGACCATTGGCCTACTTAACTTCTTGTTGGGGATGAGAGGGACATATCAGAGGTTCCTTTCAGTTAGTCAGTATTTTATCACCTACTATGTGCCAAGTACTGTGCTGAGTATGGGGGATACAAAGACAAAATTCTCTGCTCTCTAGAAGATCAAAGTCTAATGGAAAAATAGCTTGCATTAATACAATCCTTTATAAATGCACTTTTGAGACATATCTCTTGATCCTTATATCAGTCCAATGAAGGAGTTGTGCTATTAGGATCCCCATTTTACAGTTGAAGAAACAGAGGCAGATAGAGGTTAAATGACTTGTCCAGGGTCACCCAGCTAGTGTGTGCCTGAGAATGGATTTGCACTCTGGTTTTCTTAAGTCTTGCTCCAGCGCTCTATTCATCTTACTACCTCTGTGTCCCTAATTCCTTTAGAGCTACACTTGGAATTATGTTCTTACTGAGATCCCTTCCAACTGCGAGCCTGAGAATTCCATTGATCAGGAAAAGTAGGCATATTATGTTTTATATTGTTTTACTTCCCATTTATGAAAATTGCCCGTTGTTTTATTCCTATTGGCTCTTGGTGTTTCTGTAGCAACAGAGGGTTCTAGAAAAGTTAAGCCACAGAATGCATTGCAGATACCTGCTCAGTCTTGGCTTTTACAAGATTCTTTATTACCTTTACACTGCAGATTTGGTGAGGGCCATGGAAAGAAAGCCAACAAGCATATATTAGGCACCTGCTGTGTGTCAGACACTGTGCTCAGTGCTGGGTTCACTTCTAAGGGAGCTCTTAAGATTAATTCCCCAACTCCCAGAGCTGACTCCAGGTTTACCTAAGATGAGTGCTGCCTCGTTAGAATCGGAGATCATCTATGATCACTCTGCTATTTCCCTTGTCTAAACCCTACGGAAAGGCACCAGGTCTGTATGTGAGGCTTTCTCAGAAAGCCAGGCTCCTGTAAAGGGAGAGCCCTTCCCTTATACAGTCAAACATGTAGAGACTGCAAGACCTTCTTTCTGCCAGTCAGTGATCTGCTGCTCTGGGCCTCTCATCTCTTGCTGCAGTGATCATTGACATTTCTAGCCCCACTAATGTTGAAATGCAATTTCACTGGCTTTCCTTGGTTCCTGCCTCTGATGATTTACAGTCCTGAGCTCCCTTATCAAATATTCTATCCTCTTCCTCCTAGATCAGTGATTCCCAAAGTGGGCGCCACTGCCCCCTGGTGGGTGCTGCAGCAATCCAGGGTAGCAGTGATGGCCACAGGTGCATTTATCTTTCCTATTAATTGCTATTAAAATTAAAAAAAATTAATTTCCAGGGAGCTAAGTAATATTTTTTCTGGAAAGGGGGCGGGAGGCCAAAAGAGTTTGGGAACCACTGTCCTAGATGGTCCAGAGGCCACTATTATGTGTTCAAGAAAGCATAAAACAGGGATACCAAGATGGCTTAGTTTATTGAGATCCAGGTTTAGAGATGAGAGATCCTGAGTTCAAATTTGACCTCAGACACTTCCTATCTGTGTGACTCACAGCAAGTCATTTAGCCCCTATTGCTTAGCCCTTACTGTTCTTCTACCTTTGAACCAATACACAATATTAATTCTAAGACTGAAGGTAAGGGTTTAAAAAAAGAATGAAGAAAAGAAAGCATATGTCTTTTGTCTTCCTCTTGGAAGCATAGAAGGCAGGCTAACAGAGTTAAGCTTCTATCTCATAAGACCTATAACATGATATTTAGACTGGGGCCTTTCCAGTCATGAGAATCTTCAAGGGAAAGCCCACCTGGAGTGGGAGAAGGCTGGCATCTTTAGGAGCTGTGTGGATGCAGCCAAACCCTTAATCTCCCCAAAATGTATGGGCACATGCATCTAGGTCAAGTTTCAAAACTAATTGTCATCTTTGAATGCCCTTGGCTTGTTGATACTCTTCATCTTGAGGGTACCCATATTCCTGGTCTCTAGCTTTCACCATTGCAACTGATAACACCCTTTTATCTCCTTCCTGTAGTTCCCTACCCTCATCTCCTAGGAGAATTCAGTAGATTTCATTCCAGCCTCAATTGCTCCCTATCTGAAAGTGGTCATCTTTAGGATAGGATGGTAATCTAGACTCTAGACTACCTATCTTGAGTACCTTTTCTAGAGAAAATGGATGGTTGCTATTATGAGGAGGGAGACTGTAGGACTGAAATATTAAGGCTGGATATTGGAGGGGAAGAGGAAACTGTCTGTGTACTGTTGAACTGAAGCAGTTCCATCCATAAGGATTTACTGAATGCCTCAGATAGTATTTACCCTCATCTCACAGCCACCCAGTAAGAGAGGTACTATTCTATAGGTATTATTGGTAACTATCTTATAAATAGGGAAATTGAGGCAAAGAGAGTTGAAAGACTAGCCTGTGGTTACACAGCTAGTAATTCCCAGATATTTATGATTTAAAGTCTAGATTCTATCTTTGTTTCAGTGCCTGTCACATTGTCTTGGGAAACAGACATTTATACCATGGTCCCTGAACTTGAAAAAAAGTTTTACATTTCATAAGGGAGATGAGTCACACAGTGACCAAAATGGAGTACTGAGTTGTAAAAAAATATCTGGATGATATACACACACATCACCACATGTCTTTGCAGAAGATGAAGGTGTGAAGTTTGACCTGACATCTATAAGGACTAACAACACTCTCCAACTCAGGTGTCTAATTGCCTCACCTCTGCATTTGACATTGACACAGTAGCAGAGCTGGATAATGTTCTCCATGGTTGTGAATTCTGGTGTGACCACTCAGTAAAGAGAAGGAGTTATACTTTAGTTCAAAGTTGTTTTAACTCCTTTGGGGAAAAATGTTGTTCGTTCCTTCATGGACACGGTGGAAAATTACCCACAAGAACAGTGTCTTAAGCTTGCTTTTGTAGTGTTTCAGCTCCTCAGCCAGGGAATCTCCTTGGGTATTCATTTGAGATGTTACTCCAGGAAGCATGATATCCTAATCATCTTAACGATATGAGGTGCTGTATTTCCATTTCTTTCTATTGATGTTTAATGACCTAAATACCCTTTCCCCCCTCATTCTATTATACTGGGCTAGCAGTATTGATTATTATGGTTCACTTAGGTGGTTGTTAAAGGTAAAACAAGCATGAGCAACAGCCCACCTGGGGAGTAAGGAGTTGTTTACATGATCAAAATGGACAAGAGCAGACAAAGGAAAAAAAATCCAAAACAAAAGCCTCAACCTTTCCAAAGCAGTAGATTTTGCCTGATGGGATGATTCTTTTTAAGTCTAATTCTAAGACTGAAAAATGGTATACAGAGAAGTCCAAAGACTTCCATTCTCCTTGCCAGTCAGCGATAGAGATGAAAATGGTCAGCCTAGATATTTTTCTTCTCCTCAGTTAATGTAATTTTCATTCTCTTTAAGTATTCTAGAAAACCTCCAGGGTCATGTTGATAGGGTGATGGGTAGGGATTTAGCCACGTGGCTCTCATTAGCACCAATGGGGGCCAAGTATCAAAGTCTCCTTATTAAGATTCCATTTCCCTTGACCCCAAAAGCCTTAAGCCTTGCATTTATGAAAATAACATTTTACTGCTGTCATGTTTAAAGCATCTTTGAATGCTTTGAAAAACAAAATCCCCAGCTGGGATCTCACTGAAATTACCTACTAAAAATATATGTGTTCTCTGGATGGCAACTCCAGAGTACATCTGTTAATGTTCCTTTAGATTATAGGGAAAATTGTCGCCATAGGGTAAAGACATAAGCCTCCTACTGTGAAGACGTGTAAGATGCCTTTCCAAAGCCATACTCATCCTTTGGGGCCCTAACTCCAGTCCTACTTTTTCTTTAAAGCCTCTTTTCTCTGGGTACTCCAGCCCCAGATAGTCTCCTTTTCCTCGGGACTTGCCTCAGTGATCTTTCTTTGTCACCCAAACATATATGCCCTCATTTTGCGAGTTCCTGATTTCTCACCTGTTAGAGGAATATTTGGGACCAGGCAGTGAAGAAGGCCTTCACCAGCCTACTGGCCAAGGAACCTGGGCTTAATTCTCCAATAGCAGAGCCATAGTGAAACTGCTCCAACCATGGTTTTGATATTTATACAGCACTGCTAAGGCTTGAAGTCTTTTTGTTAGGAGAAACACCCCTCCAGTTATCAAGAATAATATATTAAAATAGGAAGCTCCCAGGCGTTGCTCCCAGCTTGGCCACAGCCTAGGTAAGTTCTCCCTAGAAGGATTTGAGGATACGTTAAGAGAGTTCTTTTGATGCCTTTTCTCTTCACAACATAGACCAGATTTGTCCTCTGTTGTAATCAAGGAAACCAGTTAAGCAAAATCAGCTGGTATGATGACTGCATCCAATGGTAAAATAAACATTTTTGATACATGTGATCTCCCACCTTATCTCTTCTCCAGGATCAAGATTGTTCATTATATTTATTAAAAGTCTCCTTAATAGGGGCAGCTGGGTAGCTCAGTGGATTGAGAGCCAGGCCTAGAGACGGGAGGTCCTAGGTTCAAATCCGGCCGCAGACACTTCCCAACTGTGTGACCCTGGGCAGGTCACTTGACCCCCATTGCCCACCCTGACCACTCTTCCACTTAGGAGCCAATACACAGAAGTTAAGGGTTAAAAAAAGTCTCCTTTATGCCACTTGCCTCAAGTGTCTGTTTTGCCCCTTACCCAAGGTAGAAAATTGCAAGCTATGCTTCTGCCTAACAGAGTTCTAAGCCTAATCTCATCAAGGGCAAGGAGTCTACCTTTTACCTTTCTGGCCACTGAAGTGCCATATCCAATGTTGTTTGCACAGATGGCATTCAGATACGTTTGTTACATCCAGTTGAAGTCAGTGGAATTGAACTCAACTCCACATTCTACCTTATGAGAGCTTGCCTAGGTTTCTGTGGTCTGCTCATTTCTTCTTGACCTTTTATGCTATTTTCCTTAATACAGTTATATCTTGATGAGTTCTAAGGAACCAGAATCTTCCATTAAACGTAATATATTTCTCCATTCGAATTTTAAGAGAAAAAGGCAAATGGAAATGATGCAAGCTTATAATATTGGGGATTTATTCAACTTGCAGGGTATATCTTGGCCTAAACCTCCATAGATTGACTTGTGTGGTTTATAGATGAGGGCTATTGCAGGTTTTTTAATACAGTTTTTTTGTTTTCAACTTGAAACAGATATTCTGGCTCCTTCCAATTAAATAAAAGAAGTGAAGTATCTGGCTTTCTTAGGTGATCTTCTAGGCTTTAGAGAGGGAGGTTAATTTTTCTGTCCTCAGACAGAGATCATGAAGGAAGAGCTCTAATTATAACTAACTGGTCTGGCCTTTGTCTCTCAATACTCAACTAAGTGTATCCTAAAAGCACTTGAAACTCTTCAGCATTTCCTGTTCCCCACTTCAACATAGGTCAGGGAACAGAAGTGACTCCTCCAAGGCTATACTCCCCCATTACTCCATCCCTACTCCAGCCAGCAGTCTAGTCATTAGGTATATATGGACACAAATGTATTGTTTGCTTTTGGCTGCCATGGGCTTTCCTTCCTCCCCCAACTAGATTTTATGTTGTCTATCTAATGCACTTCCTGCATCCCCATGGTATGGAACACACTAGTTGCTTAATTAATACTTACTGATTGATATACGAAAAAACGATAATGCCTTCAAAAGGGATTAGCATATGTTCTGGAAGGGCTTAACATGGCCATTGAAATCCAGTATTCTTTCAAAGAGGATAATGGATGGATATCCACTGGGGTTGGCCTGAAATGAGCACTTGTGTAGACTCTTGCATCTCTCATCCTTGCAGGAATAGAGCCATTGCAAGTCTTTCTCTGGCTAACTATGATTCTCCCTCCCAAACACAATTCCATCTGCCCTCCCCCAATCCACTGTCCACACCTCCCCCAAGATGGCGGGGAGAATTGCTGCTCTCTGTATTGAGAGACATACAAGGCAGCCAAGCTGAATAAGGAAGCTGCTATCCTGTGCCTGCAGCAGTTACCAACACGAGCCTAACACATGAATTTTACCCATATTATTGTTTAAATGAAAAAACACTTAAGGCTTATGTTGAACAGAAATGATTCCCGCTTCAGATTTTGACATTTGCCCTTAGATGTGATTTAAAGAGAAAATATATACTGTTTTCAATGCCTTGAAAGAAGAAATTGTCTTTACATGAAACTTAAGGCACATAAATGAATATAGAAATAATAGAACAGGAAAATAGCCACACGTTAATATAAAAAGAGTTTTAGTGGAGGCCTAATGTTTTCTAAGGACTATATAGCATGCCATTGTACTAGATGGTCTCCAGAGTTTTTGTACAATCAAATTCCCTTGTAAAATGTTAATTTTAGCCTCCTCAACTCACTTGGGTGGCAGGAAGCATCTCTCACTTTGGTATGCATTGTACACAAGCAGTTTGGAGACACATTAATCTTTCTTTTGTTAAGTCTGTGCTAGCACATTTCCCAGCTCCCAAACTCAATTTGCTTAAATTTCAATCAAGAACCTCATTGTAGGAAATTATATTTTCTCAATTAAAGAATAAACACAACTGACTAAGACATGCTTAATGTTTGTTTGGTGGATTTTTGTTTTGTTTTTAGAAAAAATATGTATAATTTGGTTTTATTCTAGTCTCTTTCCCCCTAAAAAATTAGAATATAAAAGAAGACGGGAATCATCACTTGGGTGAATGGTATAAAGAGAAGTTGATCAAATGAGCTTAATTCCCTCACCCTCATCAATGTAATGAGCTCATCAAGAAAGGAGCCTTTGTTGGAAACTTTCCATTGTCTATACCTCAGTGGACATAATGACTGACACCTTGTTGACAGGCCCAAAGATATCAGTTTAAGTTTTAATGACTCCTTCTTGCCCCTAAGAGGCAGCATCCTGGCCTGTGAAATAATTCCTCACCCCTAGAAAAATAGGCTCCTTTACCATGCCTGGCTTTTAGGAACTCCTTTTATCTGCTATTGGGCTAGAGTGTGGGTGGGTGGGGTTAAGGATTAAAGAGCTCTATTATGTTGAGTGTGGCATAACTCATTAAAGAGTCCTGACAAAGTAGAAAGGTGGTGGAAGGATTGGGCAGAAGAAATCTACAAATCTGTTAGTTGTTGAAGTTGTCTCCCACTGACCAATAGAGCTTGGATCTCTTTGATCTTGGTCACAGTGTTTTTCCTACTAGCCAGATCTTGGTAGGAACTATGACAACAGGGCTAGTTCATGTCCTTGGATTCCAGAATCTTGGAGCTTGACTGAACCTTAGAGACCATCTAGTTCTACCTGGACCAACTGAGCAAGTTGTTGCTACAGCAACAAGAGTGCTATAGCCTTTGAGCACTTGCAGGACTTTGGGGGCAGCTTGAGATGTTAAGGTGTGTTTATTTACATCCAGCCTGAATCTGACTCTCTGCCAACAACTGAGCATGACTCCTAGTTCTTCTTCCCTTTGGGGCCAAGCCAATCAAGCCTCTTTCCCATGTCTCCTGTTCCCTCACCATAATAGTAGGCAGTCTTTTCTTTATCATCAGCAGTCAGGCAGCTTCTCTCTCTCTCTCTCTCCCTCTCCCCAATGCAGAAGAGTGGTAAGGGCTAGGCAATGGAGATTAAGTGACTTGTCCAGGGTCATACAGCTGTGGGGAGTGTCTGAGGCCAAATTTGAACCCAGGACCTCCCGTCTCTAGGCCTGGCTCTCTATCTACTGAGCCACCCAGCTGCCCCCCAGCTAATCTCTCATCATGGTTACATCTCACAAGTCACCATATTCTTTTGTTCATTGTTTCTTATAGCTTCTCAGTATTCAAACCACTCGGTCATTTGTTACCTCCTTCAATCCATTTCAGTCCAACAGGTATTTATTTAGTTCCTTCTATGTTAATGACATTCTGCTTAAGAGCTGAGATGTAAAGACAAAATGAATAGTCTTTGCCCTCTATTTGTTGTTTTCCTTTAATAGAATGTGTGAGTTTTGTACCTCAAACAGAAATCAATAAGAATGTTGGCTGCAACTTTTAAAAATGTAGTTAGGCATAAACCTTCTGGTCCTTCCAGGCTCAGATCTCGAAGTGCAGGAAGCACACTAATTAGGACAGAGGAGGCCAGTTCTGGAGTATTGCTGGTGACATTGAGGCATGATTTGTAAATAATTGTGATTGATTTACCTTTGTGCTTTTCCAATCAAATTTGTCCTTTTAGTTAAATCCAGTATGTAGCTGGCTGGATTTGGGCTAGATAATCCAGAACTGGGTGATGTCAATATTAGCTAGCTGCTCTCCAACTTTAATAAGCCGGATTGTCTAAGGACCCAAAACTGTACTATAATTTTAGTGGAAAAAATCTGTTCCTCGCATTTACTGACCCCAAACACTCCCCCCACTCACTTTAAGGAAATTGGTGGCTAAGGAATTAAATCCAGCCATGAGGGGGACCAATATGATTCCTGATCCTAACTTTTGATTACTAATCTTTGAGTCCTCTGTGATTCAGTCACTAGCTAGGCCCTCTAAAGCCACATTGCCCAATCCATATAGAAAATAGTCTTTTGAATGTTCTAGAATAGCCAAAATCCATTTTATTCGGTATAAAGTTTCCAATTATTGGAAGAACACTCTCCGTTGATATCAAAGAAAAAGAGGGAACAGGTCAAAGCAGGCACAGAGTTGCTGGCAAAGTCCCAATGCTTTTGGAGAAAATCTGTGCTTATGGACATAAATACGTGAGCTTAAACTCAGGTTTGGGTTAGAAGCATCTTTTTTTTTAATTCTGTGGTCACAGTCTTTAGTCACCATGTGGCTCATTATTCGTTCCAGGCTAATTTCCCCCCAAGCGCCAGCCCTTACTATGCTTAGCAGACCCTAATGGTTCTTTGTTAGAGCATTCCTACAATCTCTGTAATATGGTTAAATTAGCCCTCTATTGTTCCTTCTCCCTCTAAATATGACGATCTTGTGATATCTAAGGCCCTTTCCATCACTCTTCTTCTCTAATTTATACATGTTTGTTCTTTTTAGGAGATGAAGGCTTTGCCTTAAAGCCATTAGGGAGAACCTGAATTATTCCGAGTTGGTGTAGACAAGCTATAGGTAACCCAAAGGGCCCTCATAAAAGCATGGTTAATTTTTGAAATCTCTTGTGATTCCAGAAAACTTCATAAAATGTGAAATAGCTAAAATACTGTCAATATTTTATGACTGAGAAATGTACACAACTCAAAAATGACAGGGAAAGAAACCAAGCAAGCATAGTCTTTATCGAAGAGATAGAACAATCTCACATCAGATAAAAGAATAGTTTTGATGGGTATGAAACATGTGCAAGGCATGGAATAGGTCTTTCTTTTCTTTCCTGTAGCATACTTTCTTTAAGAAAAATATTTGGAATGCATTTTATCTAAGACTTGTCAGAATAATGGTGCATTGATGTGAATTCAACACATAAAAGGGTTCTATTAGCAATCAACATGGGAGGAGGGATAAACCAAGATTTGGCTGGTGAGGTTTTTATTATCAGTCATATTTGTTTTATTCTATGAGCCTGTTCTAAATCCATAAAATTTGCATAAGTGTGACTGCATTACTAATTTCACTTGTGAAGATGCTTAACCAGTATGGTGAAATCTTAATTAATAAACGATTCACTCTTTACAAATACAGAGGACCAGATCCCTCCACCACCACCACTCAATGGGGTGGTTTGGCTTAAGGACATACAAGGATACTTTCTTTTCAACTCCTTTTGGCCTTTTCCAGGGCATCAGGACTTAGGCCCCTATGGCAGCAAGTGTCCTGGATCCTGGAAACCAACAAAACAGAGATTTGGTTGAGACTCCTCCCATTATGCCCAGATCACAATGAGTCCAGAGGTTGTGGGTTATCAAAGTGACACACTCCCAAGGGCTTAGTTCAGTGGTCCCCAAACTTTTTTGGCCTACCACCCCCTTTCCAGAAAAAATATTTCTTAGCCCCCTGGAAATTAATTTTTTAAAATGTTAATAGTAATTAATAGGAAAGATAAATGCACCTGTGGCCATCACTACTACCCTGGATCTCTGCAGAACCCACCAGGGGGCGGTAGTACCCACTTTGGGAATCACTGGCTTAGTTGAAGCAACTCTGTATGTGTTTCTTGGAGAGGACATCTGTTATGGAATAGTAATCAGAGCTGTCCTGGCCCTTGTAACTTGGGGAAAGTCCCCTTAACTTCTTTACATCTTACTTTCCCCCCTATAAAACAAAAGGGTTAGAAACGATGGTGTCTATGGGCCCTTCTAGTTCTATCATCTGATTGGGCCTTTTGCTTTGCTGGGTTTCCCTCCATGTAGGACAGAATCCAATAGGGAAGACAAATCAATGGTTTAGGATGAAGACTCTTACGGGCTTGGAAATGCTTTGGATGTTATAGACATAACCTAAATTTTATTAGGATGTTTCTGTGAGGAAGAGCCTCAGAGGACTGACGAAATGGTGAATAGGGAATGAACCATCTATTTTCTTCCACTATATAGGAAAAGGCATCTATAAATTATTAAACCTTTTGAGGCAAATATAAGAAACTGATACCAAAAGCTTCCAATTACCCTCCATCTATCTAGTTGGTGCTAATCTCTTGTATCATGAGAAATTTATTTGAAAGATAAACAATGAAACATCCTTAGTTTAACAAAGCTGGGCTAATTCCCCTTCCCTTGCTTCAACAATTCCATTTCTTCCCCTCAGCCTCAGAACTAGCTGTGGTCTCAATTATATTCTCTTGTTCTTTGATTGCTTTTAGCAATCTCATCTTCCCACTAAAGATGGGATCCATTGCCAAAGCCCCCAAAGAGAAGCACTCTCAAGCCATTTCCTCATTTCCTTGCCAGCAGTTCTGGCTTAGTCTTCCAGGAGGTTCTCTGGTCTTGCGGAGATGAGTGGGCACTGCGCTTCCTACCACAGTGTTGAAAAATTTGTAGGAGCAGGATGAAAGCTGAGGGCTGAGAGGAACTAAGAGCTAGAAGGTTGTTTTGCCAGTGGCAATCTGCCCTTGCAGAGGAGGTGGAGGGAACAGGAGATCAGCAGCCCTTAGGCCTGCTTTTATTGCGGCACACTGAAAACTATGTTTCTGGGTTCTGGGGTGTTCTTCAGAGTATTACCTGCCCCACTTAATAGCCTTTTACTCTCGTGAGCTCCTGATTCTTTCACACTGAGCGAAACCAAAGGAAGGGAAACACAAATCCTCTATCAAATGTTTCCATCATATCCAGCATCACAGACAACCTTGACCCAAATGCTTTGGGCATTTTTTTCAAGTACAAAATGTTGAACTAGACTCGGCTGTAAGAAAGTATTAGAGTAAAATTCGTACACAGAAATAACTCACGTAGGCTATTCTGTTCTTTTCTAGCTACAACCTTGGCTTCCTTCTACTTGGTTGGGAAGGAGCCTGTTACTACAGAAGGGGAGGGGGCATCCAGGGTCCGGACAGATGTACACAAGAATTTGCATGGCATTTGATTGACTCTCTTATGAAGAGCTGTCTATGCATCAATTAAACCAAGCCCTTTATAACTCTTCAGAACATCCCAACTTGACATAAATGACAAGAGGCCAAAACCACTCCTAGAGTTGCTAATAGGAAAACTTATGATGAATGACAAATCATTGAGTCATTCCCTTAAAGGATGGGGTGTCCATAAGGGGCGAGCATCCATACCCCTTGGAGGTGTCAATCACTGGTATTTAGCTAGATGAGCTTGGCACTGGCATTGCTGTAGCACCCCCAGGGGTTCATGATCAATCATACAAACTCCAGCTAATGGCAAATGAGCTATATTTAGTATCTGTATTTAGTCTCTTCCTTCTTAGAAGTAGTCTGGCAAATAGAACACACACAGAACTGCCCTTCTTCCCTCCTCTTTTGCTCTCTTGTCTCTGTGCAGTATGGATCTGAAAAGCCATCTCAGCCATTAAGAACTTGCTAATCAATCTGGAGCTGGCATCCATCCTTCGCCCTTTTGTATGGTGGATTCCTTTGGTAGCGTATAATGAGGCATTTTGATATGCCTTGTCTCAGAATCATGTTTTTCAAAGTATAAAATCAGATATATGGCATTATAAAGGAAACAGTACTCAGATACAGTCATCAGCATATTTTTCAAAACATATTGGTATTGCTGGTTAAGAACCTCAGATCTATATGTATATGTCTATATGTCTATATAAATGTATTATTATTTTTACACAAGTCATTTCTCCTCTTTTTTTAAAACCCTTACCTTCCATCTTGGAGTCAATACTGTGTATTGGCTCCAAGGCAGAAGAGTGGTAAGGGTAGGCAATGGGAGTTAAGTGACTTGCCCAGGGCCACACATCTAGGAAGGGCCTGAGGACAGATTTGAACCTAGGACCTCCTGTCTCTAGGTCTAGCTCTCAATTCACTGAGCCACCCAGCTGTCCCCCCTTTCCCCTCTTAATGCCACAACATCCCAATCCTATTGAACTTTCCTTCTCACAGAAAATACCAATAACACACACACACACACACACACACACACACACACACACACACACACACACGGAGTAACCTAGGTACATTTTATCAAAGCCAGCTGACACAGGACCCATGTCTGACAGTGTTGACCACCATCTATACCTATCATCCTCATCTCTCTGTTGAGAGGACTACTATAGTAGCTTCCTACCTGGTCCCTTTGTCTCAAGTTTCTCCCTTTTCCACTGTATCCTCCATACGTCTGATCATGCCATCTTTCCAGTATTCCAGTGGCTCCCTATTGCCTCTACCTTCAAATATAAATGTCTCTGTTTGACTTTTCTTTTTCTTTTTTTCTTATCCTTTTTTAAATTTTTAGAAAAATTTCCCATGATTCCATGATTCATGTTCTTACTTTCCCCTTCACCCCCCTTTCACCCTCCCCCCCCCCATAGCTGATGCGCATTTCCACTGGTTTTAACATGTGTCATTGATCAAGACCTATTTCCAAATTGTTGTTAGTTGCATTGGTGTGGTAGTTTCGACTCTACATCCCCAATCATGTCCACCTCAACCCATGTGTTCAAGCAGTTGTTTTTCTTCTGTGTTTCCACTCCTGCAGTTCTTCCTCTGAATGTGGGTAGCATCTTTACCATAAGTCCCTCAGAATTGTCCTAGGTCATTGCATTACTGCTAGTACAGAAGTCCATTACATTCGATTTTACCACAGTGTATCAGTCTCTGTGTACAATGTTCTTCTGGCTCTGCTCCTTTCACTCTGCATCCATTCCTGGAGGTCTTTCCAGTTCACATGGAATTCCTCCAGTTTATTATTCCTTTGAGCACAATAGTATTCCATCACCAACAGATACCACAATTTGTTCAGCCATTCCCCAATTGAAGGGCATACCCTCATTTTCCAGTTTTTTGCCACCACAAGAGCGCGGCTATAAATATTTTTGCACAAGTCTGTTTATCTATGATCTCTTTGGGGTACAAACCCAACAATGGTGTGACTGGATCAAAGGGCAGGAAGTCTTTTAGAACTCTTTGGGAATAGTTCCAAACTGTCATCCAGAATGGTTGGATCAGTTCACAACTCCACCAGCAATGCATTAATGTCCCAATTTTGCCACATCCCCTCCAACATTTATCACTCTCCCCTGCTATCATTTTAGCTAATCTGCTAGGTGTGAGGTGGTACCTCTGAGTTGTTTTGATTTGCATTTCTTTAATTATTAGAGATTTAGAACACTTTTTCATGTGCTTATTGATAGTTTTCATTTCTTTATCTGAAAATTGCCTATTCATATCTCTTGCCCATTTATCAATTGGGCAATTTTCTTTTTTGGAAGAGACTGGTTATTTATTTAAAAAAAATATTTTGTCCATTTTTAGCATCAAAACACTTGCACTATTGCTTCTTCTTTTTCCCCATTGGCTCTCAAATAGCCCACATCAGAGGAGAATATATTTCAAGCCAATAAGCTATGATGCAAACCTAACCTAGATCTCACAGAAACCTCAACAAAAAAGGAATGAAAATAAATGTACAAGCTGCCAGTTCACAGATTTCTGACATAGAGGGTTTTTCCTGATGCTCCCCACCCTAGAGAAGTGAAGCTATTACAAATTTCTCTAGCACCGAGCCCACAACAAAATAAGTTGGCACTTTTAGAGACAACGGCTCCAGTCCCAGGAATAGGGCACTGAGATTACTTTCACTTGACCAATCAGTGGCAAAACATTATTTTTCAAAGAAAATGGAGTGGAGTCCGGAACAGATGCCCCAACTTTTGGGGGCACATGATCCATTCTGTGGATGGTTGAGGAAAGGGAAGAGAACTCGGTTTCAGAAAAGTCTTATCTATGTAATTTGCTCTGTTGCAAATGTTAAAAAAAGACTCTCCAAGATACTTTAAGGCTGAAGACCCAAATAGCACTGTTTGGGTCAAATTCCTCCTGCAATGACCTTCCTGGTTTGGCTAGTGCATGACACAAAATATTCCGGCTTCCTTGCCATTGTGGAGTCTTTCCTTGGACTATATTCAACTCTCAGTAAGGCAGACTAACACCTCTTTACCTCTTCTATGAAGAAGGGATGTTGTTTAGGCAGAAAGATTTTTGATCCAAAAAGAGGAGAAGTGATTAGACGTAGCTCAGGATCTGGGGAATTATCTGGGATGACTTACAAATGGTTGCTATGACAACAACAAAAATGGTCATTACAAAATGTGTACATTATACAACATGCTTTTAAAGACACTATTGGTGTGTGCTCAGGTTCCTTTAAATACTGTTCACCAAAGTGCTCAGCCCCTAGCTCATCTGGGATCTTTAGGGGAGAGCTGCAGGGACAGTTTCTATGAAACCGACTTGAGGAACTGAGGGTAGAGGTGGATGAGGAGAGAGGAAGCAAGGACCCAGAGAAGAAAGGATCCTTCAGGTTAAAAATAAGCCCAGGGTGGGGGTGCCAGCAGCTAGGTGGCTCTATGGATTGAGAGCCAGGACTAGAGATGGGAGCCCCGGGTTCAGATCTGTTCTGAGGCACTTCCTAGCTCTGTGACCCTGGGTGAGTCACTTAACCCCACTAGCTCTTACCATTCTTCTGCCTCGGAACCACATGATTCTAAGCCAGAAGGTGAGGGTTGTTTGTTTTTTTTTTTTTTAAGAATTATTGAACTATCTGAAAGTCAGTCAAAAAAGAACACAGACATACCAATACACGATATTAATTCTAAGATGGAAGGGAAGGGTTTTAAAAAAAGCCCTCCGGGGAAGCTGGGTGGCTCAGTGGATTGAGAACCAGACCTAGAGATGGGAGGTCCTGGTTCAAATATGACCTAGCCCCCTTACCACTCTTTTGCCTTAGAACCAATACATAGTATTGATTCTAAGACGGAAGGTGAGGGTATTTCTAAACAAACAAACAAATAAATAGATGAATGAATGAAGGAATAAAAATTAAAAAAACATTTAAAAGCCCTCAGTTAATATGTTAGCTTCAGGAAAACTAGCCTCTGGTGAACTCAGAGTGTGAGTGGAAGGAGCAGCAGTAAGATGGGGCTTAGGGGAAAAGACGTTTCTAGATCTCATTCAGGTCAGAGTCTTTTCCAGCATCCTTTGTGAGCAGAAGTGCTCCTCTTTCATGTGTTGAAGTTTCTTCTAAGTCATCAATTGCTTTTTCTACTTGGAGGCAAGAGTTCATCAGTGAGAATCTTTATCTTCTTTTTTTCTGAGAATACTTTTCTTCAATAGCATCCAGACACTTCAGATCCTGGCCCATCAGTCTCATCTATCTCCCAACAATGGGACCAGGTCAGCTCAGCTCACTCCTCTGTCTGCTCTAAGAACCACTCAACAATTACCACTTTGTAGGCCACTTCCTCATACTTTCTATCCCCTTCCTGGCAATGCTCTTGGTCTCTTTCTGTTAGATTTCTTGTAGCTCCACTTTCCCTTCCTCCTTCAGAGTCTGATTTTCAGTGACCTTCATACCTATCTCCTTTTCTGTCTTTTCTGGTAACCAGGCAGTCCCTGAAACTGGTTCAACTCCTCCTCAACCAGCTGGATCCAACAGTTCAAGGAAGCCACGTCAGTCAGCCTTCTCCAGGGCCTGCTTCTCCCCTCCTTCTCCCACCGAAGATGCTCAGCCCTTTCCTTGGAATCATTGGCCTGCTCCTGTAAAACTGGAACCTTGCTATTCACAGACCCACTGGTGGTGATATCATGCCCTGATCATTTCGGCCTACTCAGGCTGCTGCCTCCTCCTCTCGATGCTGCTATAGCTTCTCCCTCAGCTTGACTTTTAAAGCTCTTCGCAACCTGTTCCTAATCTCCTTTTACCTATTATTCCCTTCCATTTACATAACTCTCTGGCCTAACTGGACTTTCTCTTCTTTTCTCACAGGACTTTAACTCAAATCTGGGTGCCTTTGCAAAGGGCCATCTTCTGGAATGCCCTCCTTCCTCACCTTTACCTCTTCTAATTCCTAGTTAAGTTCTTTCAAGACTTAACTCAAGTGCTACATGAGCCTTTCCTGAATGGTGCTGCTCATAGGTGCTGGTGCTTTGGTATCTATTTTGTACAGGCCTCTATTTGCACTCGCTTTGTCTCCCTGGCTCCCAGGACAGCCCACTTTCCCTTTTACCTTGGGATGGCCAGCTCAAAAGTTATTGCTGGATAATAATGTTGGACTGTTGATGGGTTGAGAGGAAGAAGTGATAATTTTGTATCTCTGTCCTGGGCCCATTAAACACTTAAGAAAGCTTGTTGAATTTTATTTTCAAATAGCCAGTGAAATCCGATTTGTAACTTTTGTGGAGAAGAAGGTAATGAGTTAGCTCTGTAGTTCATCTTCTTGAAAGGTCCCCTTATCATGAAAACCCAAAGCTGCAAATTAAAATTCTTCTGAAATCTTCATATGCCAATAGAGTTTGTGCTCTCCTCCAACTCAAGGATTCAAGGAGACTGCCATCTGTTTCACTTTGGTGTTTTTGTTTTTAAAAACAGCTTTCGTAATTGATGGATAAGTCGTACGTGAATTAAAATGCTATATTAATATGTCTTCAAATACTCACAAGGGCTGTCATGTGGAAGAGGGATCAGACTTGTTCTGCTTGGCCCCTGAGGGTATTACTAGGAAGAGTGAGGAAAAATAGGAAAGAGTCAAAATGAGGCTGGATGTCAGCTGTCACTTAAACAATTCTGAAGGTTCTCCTTCCTTACTAGAATGCCCAGGGATCCTCTGGCTCCTTTCAAACCTCAGTTAATGGGACACCTTCTTCAAGAAAGCTGATCTCTCGCCCCAAGTTGTTACTGTTCTCCAACCCACCCATTACTCTGAATTTACAATAGAGATAGAGAGATAGTGAGATTGATGGATGCATAGATGGATGGATGGATGGATGGATATTTAGATAGATATTTAGATAGATAGATAGATAGACAGACAGACAGACAGACAGACAGACAGGCAAATAGGCAGATAGTCCTTCCTAATTTGTGTTGGTATTTTCTCCCAAGTGAATATTAGAATGTGAGCTCCTTAAGAGCAAGGGATGGTTTTGTTTTTGTCTTTGTATCCTTAGTTCATGGCACTATGGTTGCCCTATAGCAACCATATTCAACAAGCACTTGCTATATGGTTGCCCTATAGCAAGTGCTTGTTGAATTGAATGGATAATTCAGTACTATCCACCTGGGGAAAGGACTGCCTTGGGATGTTCCCTTCACTGGAGGTTCTCAAGTTAAGATTGGGTCTGACCACTGGTTGGGTCTGTTGTAGTAGAGCATCTTTTTTGGGTATGGCCTCTGAGTTCCTTTTTAACCCGGGATGAAATATAATGATGTGATTTCAAAGTTGTTAAAACCAGTAAGAACTATCATTCACTCTGATATCATTCTGTCATATTAATATGAGTGGTTCACAAAGGCCACATTTGGATCCAAAATTACCAAGTAGGGGTTTTCCAAGAACATATTCTCCTCTGGGATATGCCCAGATCATACTAATGCACCTACAAATTTTGGTCAATGAAGAAGACTGTCACACAAGCTTCCTCTTATGTCCAACTCTGGTGTTTAACTAGGATGTTGGGGGTGGATGGAGTATGCTCCAGATGCCATAAAGCTTTTAAGTTACCAAAGGGATTAGAAAGATGCCTGCCACAGGACTTAATTGTTACCAAGAAAGTGTGACTGGGCAGGAGAAGCAGAATTCCTGGGATGACGCTGTTCATGCTGTCATGGGAACAGAGGAGGCTGGGGAAGAAGTATGCTCCTAGACCAGTGAGGGAAAACTACTGCAGCGGGCCAGATGGGGCCCCCTGAAATGTTCTATCTGGCCACTCAACGTTATTCCTAATCTGACAAATACAATGAGTAGGATACAATACAACAAAACTTCACAAGAGTTGCCTTAGAAACAGACTGACAGATGAGCATTTCCTTTCCTTTGGCCCCCTCTTTAAAAAACTTGCCCACCACTGTCCTAGACAATTCTGCAATTGCCCTCTAAATTTATCTTCACTGGGACTAAGTTCCTTTCACTGTCCTAGGTCTCTCTCCAAAGAGCCTTAAAAAAATTGCCTTCAGTTTGGCTCCTGGATGCCAACAATGACGATAGGTCAATTCATGAAGTCAACCACCATTGCAGTTTGGGAGGTAATTGCTACCTGATAATTTCTTAGGAGAGTTAGATAGCTGTCGGCATAGAAAATGATTAGTTAAAATGTTATGGGAGGGGGCAGCTGGGTGGCTCAGTGGATTGAGAGTCAGGCCTAGAGATGGGAGGTCCTGGGTTCAAATCCGGCCTCAGACACTTCCCAGCTGTGTGACCCTGGGCAAGTCACTTGACCCCCATTGCCTACCCTTACCACTTTTCCACCTATAAGTCAATACACAGAAGTTAAGGGTTTAAAATAAAAAAAAATGTTATGGGATTTCATTGTTCCCATAACATTTGTGGATTTCTCAAAAGAACATAGCTTTCCAAACTCTGTACCTTCACTGTCACTGCTAAAACTTTTATTTGTATATCACTTTCGTCTCCTCTGTCTTCACTGGTCTTTTCGGAACCTAGCACATCGGCCAGTGCGGTATATGGCAATAAAAGAAAGGGCATTCCTTTAATGACCAAAGAGGAAGAAATCAGTTGTATATTTCATTCTCGAGGCAGTAAAATTGATGGAAAGACCAAGAAGCAATGGTAGATATGTAAGGAAACTTCTCAAATATTCTGATGATTCTAATTTTAAAAGCTGTCATAAAATAGTGATGGATAATGAAAGCATGTCTCATTAGATAAGTGATAGGAATAGCACTTTCAAGCTGTAGAGTGTGTCAGGCCATTTATTAGAGAGGCAGTCAGGATTTGTGTAGGGGCCCCACACTGGAGTGTACTAATGAGGTCAACTCACTCTACTCAAAAAAGAGAACTGAGCAGTTGGGGGGATTCTCTGGAACTAAGCAAAATGCAGAGATCTCCATTTGCCATCCCAGGGTTAAAGGTCCACCTTCATTGACTTGGAGTTGCAAAACTATTTTTAGTGGCCCAAGGGCTTCTGGGGCATGTCTGCTTAGCTGAGAACATTATGAATGAACTCTAGAATCATGTGCCCCCCGGCCCCTAGCAGGCACTGTATTCCTTTTATTCAGACATACAAATTCCTGGGGAGGAAACTCCCTTTTCAATGCAAATCAGCAATCCTTTTGCCATGTCGTTTTATAGAGTTATATGGGAAAAGAGGGACTTGCAGCCAGGTCTTTCTAACTGTGAGGCAAACTCTGATCTACTACATCCCACTGTCTCTTACCCTACCCCCTTCTAATGATTGCTCTGCATCTATTTTGGATAAGGGCACCTTAACTTTTGGGGGGGCACTGTATTCCTTTGGCAGATGAAGCATCTGGACTCTTGCACAGAATTGCATTTTTTAATTTATAAAATATACAAGATTACAAAGGAAACCAATTCTATTGAAATACAGATAATAATAAAAAAATCATGGACTTTAGGCTAAGAACTCATGACTTAGAGCTAAACGAGACCTTCGGGGCCACATAATCCAAATGCATCATTTTATAACAGAGGAAACTGAAGACCAGGAAAAAGTTCCTTTTTCCACATCACATACATAGGTTATAAGTTGCGTGGAGGGAGGATTGAGCCCAGGTCCTCTTACCCCAAAGCTTGTCTACTTTTCATTGCTCAATATTGGTCTAAATGGTTATGACCTTGCGGGCTAGAATGATTACTTTTCCTGTCAAAAACAAACCAGCCCAACCTAAAACAAAACTACCCCCTCCAATGCCGAACAACGTGCAATTTGGAAAAGTTAGCCCGCCCCAAATGTGCTCAGGACAGGTTGAGCTAAATGCTCTGAGGCCATTTGCTGAAAGCTGCACAAGTTGAAGAATGAGTCCAATCAGAGGATTTCAGGGTTCTGGCAGGAAAAGCTCTCCCTTTGTCCTGTGCTCAGGGCCTGTTCTTGAAGTGGATTGTCATGAGGATCGTTAAATATCCTCCTGGAACAAATATAGCATCCCTGCTGAACTTGCTCTTTTTTACTGGAAATTCCCACATGACTCTCTTAACCCATCGCAGGCTGAGTCAATCAAGTTCAATTCTATAAGCATTTATTAATTGGCAAATGATCATTGTGAGGGCATAGGTCTTATACCAAGTGTTCATGCCAGGCTGGGCGGTAGGCACCGGGAACACAAAAGAGCCATTTGAAAAGGCAGACGTTATCACGGTCTGTTTAGGTAAATGGAATTTCAAATCATAGATCCTGGGTGCAAATTCCACCTCTGTTACTTACTTGAGCAAACCACCTAATACCTCTGGGCCTCAGTTTGACAGGATGAAAAGCATTTATTAAGCTGTAATGTACCACAAGCTGTTTTAAGTGCCAAATATACAGAAATAAAAGCCAAGAGGTTCCTACTTTTGAGGAGCTTGTCTTCTAATAGGAGCACACAACACATCCAGGGCAGTGGTGCCAGGGCAAGGAGTTGTGGTCTGAGGAAGCACAAGAAGAATGGTCAAGGGAGCCATGAATAGGATAGGCAGTTATCTTTACCTTGCCAGAAGCAATGATAGTAGTTATTGGATTACTATGTCTCAGGGCAAGAGCTAGAAAGAGGTAGGGTATACGGATGTGCAGGGAAGATGACAGGGACATTGGCCTATGGAGTGTGAGGTGAGATGGTTGAATTAAAGGGCCTCCAAGAGCCTTTTCAACTTTAAATGTATAATTCTTTGGTGCTAAAAACTGCGGTTCAGATGAGGGATAAAGTGAGTGGTGATAATGAAGAGAACACTAAAATGCAAATGTTAGCTGAGAGAGCCGACACATTAAACCATTAGTATCCATTTATAACCCAACTCCTAATTGCTTACTTTTAGTCCCTTAGTGGGGCCTTGAGGAAAAGGGGACAAAGGGGAGATGTGCTGCATTGTAAGGAGGAGCCTAGAAATGTCTGGAATACCAAGATGCTGTTTTAGGATTCAAGAGAGACTCAAGCTCCAGGTGTGTTTGTGGGGGGTGCAGGAAGACTGACACCAGGGGGAACAGGATGGGTGCTGAAAGGGATGATGTGGCAAGGCCAATGGATCAATTTTAGCTTCTAATGAGAGAGGACTAGATCTCAGTCTTAAAGATGACAAGAAATAAATTGGCTTCTCCGCTCTCTTGATGAAAACCAAAATATCTTGGGAGGTCTTCTGAATGGGACTCCAACTCCTGTTGTCATCATCACGACACTGACGGATACAGGTTTTCATGGTTCCTCTGATAGGTTTTTCCCAGTGCCTCATGGGCATGTATAGAATTAGTAGGCCTGTCTACTATAAGCATTATTTTCCAGAATTCCACTCAGTTTACCCGTCTTGCATTTCCCATCCATTCGCCCTATCTGAAAACGGATCACACTCTTAGAGACTCTTCAGGGCTTTCTTTTTTAAACATGAGCAGCCCAGGCTCCCAGACCTTGCAGGTGTGCTACCTCTAGCGAGAACCAGAGCCAATAAATACCTTGACCTGAATTAAATTCTGTTTGGGCTGTGCCATAAAACAATCTCAAATCCTGTTGACTCATGATGCTGTGATAATTTCATGGAACTCATCCATGCTAGGAAGAAATAGCCCTCATGATAACAACAGAGCTATGTCAAGGCCCTCTTTAGTTGGCAACTATCAAACACATTCAATGCATTTTCCATTACCCCTGTCATATTCCCAGTACGTGTGTACTTTGACTCCTGCCTGAGTTAACTGTGGAGTGATGGGAAGAGGAGGGAAAGGCATAGCAGTGTGGAAGAGATGGACTCATGGAAGAGGGGAGGGAGTCGCATATGCTGCTGCTTAGGGCAGCTGAAGATAAACAGCTCTCAGAGTCATGTCAACTCACAGCCCAGTGCTGATCAGACACATGTACTCATGTTGAAAATACAGAGTGATAGTCTGCATGCAAAGGTCTATGCCTCCTTTGGTGGAGGAAATAAACACATCGATGTGATCCTAATGTCATCATGGGATACCCTCTGATTCCTGAAGCTGGAAATAAAAGAAATGGTTTTTAAATACCCTTAAATGCTATGTACAAGGAGACTAGTGACAGACCCAGACTCAGAAAATAAGATTTATATGAAAAAGATGCTCTGTTTTGTGAAACAGATTTTTCTCAAAGTAGATTTTCTCTTTTAATAATCTGAACAACTTGCATTTTTAGAGCACTTTAAGATTGTCAAAACACTTTACATATATTGTTTCATTTGAGCCTCAGAAAGGAAGTGAAGATGAAGAGGTCATAGTCTATTAAGGGGAGGTACTGCATTTTCAGTGGAAGGCGAAGAAAGTGATGATCTAGGGTCGATCCACCCTCACAGTGTGAGAAAAAGTTTTACGCCCTTGGAAATTAGATCCTCTGGCTTTGAGGTTGGATCATTGAGTTCTCTTCCATTTCTCAAATCCTATGATTCTGAGATGAGCTGTTTTGCTGGACTGACTTGTCCATTCCATCAAAATCATTGACTTGACTGTGCTAAGGGGGACAACCAAAATATCATTTATTTTGCCACGTTCCCTTTTGTTTACTTTCCTGGCACAGAATGAAATAGGAGGATATCTCTAACACACTGTTGACCTGGGCATCTTGGTAGTAATGCCCCAACAGAAAGAAGGTTTTCATGAATAATTGTTTATTTGGTGCACACTATGCGTTGAATGCTATATATCACTTCAGAATATTCCGTTTTTAAAATTAAATTGTATTATTTTTAATTACATGTAGAAACAATTTTTGACAATTGTCTTCTGACGTTTTATGATTTGGATTCTCTCCTTCCTTTCCTTCCCCCTTCCTGAGGCAGTAAATAGTCTGCTCTAGGTTATATCTGTGCTTTCATGTGACACGTATTTCCATATTCCTCATGTTGTGAATGAAGACACATATCACATATAGAATAAAAAACTCCTGAAGTGAAATAAAGCAGAAGATGGCATACTTTGATCTGCACTCAGACTCCAACAGTTCCTTCTCTGACTGTGGACAACATTTTCATCATGAGTCCCCTTGGGGTTATCTTGGAAACTTGCTTTGCTGATAATGGTTTAGTCCTTCACAGATGATCATTGTGTGTTATTTTTATTACTATATATGATGTTCTCCTGGTTCTGTTGACTTCACTTTGCATTAGTTCATCTATAACTTTTTAAAGACTTTCTCTGAATGGGTAAAAATTTAGAGAGGATAGTGAACAGGGATGAATAGCATTTCAGAGTTGTGTGTCATGGGGAGAGGGGAATAGAGAGGGGAAAGTGAAAGCAGTGTGAATAGTGAATGTAATGAGTCAGGAGGTAAATTCCAATGGCTGTTCTGCCAGTAACTAGTCATGTGGCCTTTGCAAGTCTTTTTAATTTTTCTTGACCTGAGGTGGGTCATCTGTAAAAGGTTCAAGCTGGACTAGATCATCTTCAAGGTGTCCAGGTTGTAACTCTCTATAATTGTATTAGCACCAAATTCAGTTGAGGTATAAAGATGACTCTACAGTTGGCCATCTAACTAACCATCATTGCAAGAAAGCGGTTGCTTGACTCCCAGAGAGGCTTGCCCTCATCTTTACTAGCACTACATAAGATTGGCTTCAGGAGAAAGGTGTCATGGTAATGGGATCTTGTGGTTGTAGCTGGAGGTAGTTATTCTATGACATGGACAAAAATTGCACCAGTTCTCCTTCCCCCAAATGTTGGTACATCCTTTATTTCTCTAGCTATAGCTCTGAAGGCAGCTTTTGGCTATAAAGATATAGAGGCTTATGACTTCAGGCAGCTTGCTTTATGTTGGTAATGATCTCCATCTGCTTTTGACCTTCCCTTCTCTCTGGCCTGGATCTTTTTAGTTATGTTTCATTTTCTTAGCCCCTCAGAGTTTTCTTGTCTTCCTCTCAACCCTTAGAAAATTTTCGAAGGACGTACTTAATAGCCATAAGTAGCTAAGAAAATCTACCAGACCCTAATCTTTTCATTGTTCAAAAGATTGCAATTTTAATGACTTGGAAAATGGTCATCTCAAAAGTCTTCTCTAGGAAAATTAGTTGATCTCGATTTCATCATTAAGTTTGCCTAATAACTAGAAAGCCTCCGTAATGATTCAAACATTCCAACTGTGAATAAATCAGTCAATTATGACAGGGTAGCCCAATAGCTTATCAGTTGGGTATTACTATAGTATAATACAGTGACTTTTATTCAACCAGTAGAATAGCTGTTGGTGGTGCCCTCAGAGAAGGCTAGCTTCAGGTTCAGGGCTCTTAGTTGGCGTGGCTCTCCTTAAACCCCACAAATCTGATTAGTTTCTCTAGTCATCCAGAGGACGCAATTAGTTCAAAGCAAAGGCATTCAATTAATAGCATAGTTTAAAAAATGCAGCAATAAAACATTTCTGGTCTGAATCTAGATGTACTCTCCTACGAACGCATCATCATTGGGAAGAGTGGTCACACATAGAGAGTGGATATGGAGAGATATTTACATGCAAAGAGATCTTGTAGCTCTCCCAGTACCTTTGGAGGCTGGCTCTTCTCACCTCTTCCTCCTGTCTTCCCTAACTTCATTCAAGACTAAGTTCCCATCCCACCTTTAATAGGAAGCCTTTCTCGGAGTCCCCTGTTCTCAGTGCCTCCCCCCTGAGATTTCCTTCTATTTACGCTCTTTTTATTAAGTTCATGGTTGTTTGGTCTCCATCATTAGACCTTGAGCTCCTTCAGGACAAGACCTTTTGTTTTTGTCTCTCTTTGTAACCTCTTTTGCTTAGCACTGTACCTGACATAGAGTAAGCATTTAATAAATACGTGTGTCCTGACTTGTTTTTTTGCTCCGTGTTGGTCTCACACTACTGGACAGGATGGTTGCCATTGGAAGTTTTGGAGTTACTCTCTGTTCCCAAGTTCTGAGTTTAACTAGAAAACTCAGTTGAGACATTACTATTTTTTCATTGAATAAACAATGGGCTCCGTCATCTCTATTTTACCTTAAAACACAGAGGTTGTAAGAGTTCAATTATAACTCTTATAGAAGCGAAACGTTTTCATTCTCCCAATCATTTGACTCTGGTGGAAGGGAAGAGAGCAGCTTTTCCTCTCATAAGGAGGGTTTCTTCTCAGAGCCTTGGCAGTGAAAAACATTTTCTTCTCCAAAAGAAGATTCATCACCTCAAGCCCCCAGGTCTTTGGAACACTTCAGTCTTTTTTTAACCATCTTTTCCTATTCTCTAAAAGACATTTTTGTCAGAAATGTTACCCCAACTTTGGGTTAGAAATTCCTTATGATTCTCTGCTTAGTGTTGTATTATTGAACCGTATCTAGTCATCATCTGGTTAAACTTTCTAACAAACTACCACAGGTGGAGTCATTATGTATACTCAACAATAAGCTCTCCTACACTCTACAAAGGCCCGTATTATTAGATACAGAATAAAATACAGCCCCTGCCCTTAAGGAAATAGATTTGAAGAGTAAAGGCACAGAAAACATTAAAGCAATAGCAAACACAATGTATGATTAACTGCCATGATGAGTAGTGCAGGTGTGTTGTTGGAATTCAGCAAAGAACACAGAGGGCTCATATTGGGAAAGACTTTATTGAGGACATGTGATACTAGATCTCAGTTTGAATGGTGGATAGGGCCGGGCTAGATGGAGGATGAAGCCTTTCCAAGCAGGCAGGCTAGGATTGACCTTCAATGTAGCTAAAGTATATGATTACCTGTGTGATATGATTTTAGATCCTTGGTAAAACCCCATCCTTTTTCAGTAACTCATTGAATAATAATCCATATTTCTACTACTACTAACAGCCCCATCCCTTTATCTGTTATCCCATTAATGGAAGCTTTAAGTTGTTTCCTGGAGCCTTTTGTATTTGGTTTCAGGAAAACTTGGATTCGAATCTCTCTTCTGGTAATGAGTAGAAGCGTGGCCTAATTTATGCCACTTAACAACTCTTTTGTGACTCAAGAAAATGCCCTAGGATGGACCTATTAAATCGTAGATGGGTTTAGATCTCTGTCGGTTATAGAAGTTACCACACTAGGAGTTCCCTCTGTTATCAACAGTTACAGATCCTTCCTACTTTGATAGGAGGGAAGGAAGAGGGGTCATTCAAAGGCGATGAAAGTCTAAAGGAGGAAAAGACAAAGAAATTGGAAGGCCCAAAGAAAATGCTTCCTGATTGTGCTGGGACTGGTCTTGGTCTTGGAGCAGAGTGTGCATTATCCCAGAATGAGAAATTCTGGAATGACAGAAATGTAGCTTCTCTTTAGCTACCCCTTCATGGATCCCCTTCTGTGTTGTGACTGATTGGGTAGAGTCCCAGCCATCAGCCCTCATAGCCATCAACCCTTGAGATGAGACTCATCTATTAAATCTTTTTTTCCTTACCTTAAAGTTTCTGGATGCAAATCTGTGAACTCAAATGGAAGGCAAACAAGAAACACTGAGGAAGTTGAGCTGATATATTTCATGCGAATAATTGACACCTCTTGAACGACACCTTGCGTTCTCAGAATATGGCCCTCTTGAATTTGTCAAGGATATCGGAATCTTGAGCATACTTTGAAATGTACAGAATTCTCTATTGTGGAGGAAAATCCTATAAGTGGTGAACTTTGAATATTTTATTTGAGAACCATTTTCTTAGACACTGTCTAATCCAGATTTGGTAGGATAAATTTCAATGGATTTGAGATCTACTAAAAAGATAAATATATAGCTTTGAAATATCAGTGTATGATTATTTGTAACCTACTTTTCTTGAGTAATGACTTTCCTGCAGTAATAGGCACATCACATAGTTTGCATGTGTCAAATCAAATCACTTTTTTAAAATTCCCAAACAATTAAAAATCATAGGAAATTTTCATTGTAATATGGTTATTGTTTTCAATAATAGAACATCTCATTAAGATTTTGGCTGAAGCCCACAACCAGAATTTAACAAGGTACATCCATGAAGCTTCCCTTCAAATGTAAGTTAAATGGCTTGCCTTAAAACTAACTTATTAGTTGTAGCATTATTGAAATATTCTTTTTCCCTTGTTTATGTTTATTTGGAGACACAAAGCCTCTTGGACTACCAGAATGAACCAGGATGTTTAGGATTTGTTGTTACATATTTATTCTGATGTAAGACAAGCAGTGTGGAATGCTGGCTAGTGGGCTTGCCTTTGACTCAGGAAAAGCACCTCTTAGTTTCTGCCTCTGACCTATATATATAATTATATTCACTTTATAATATATTCACTTTATATATATAATTATATTAACTTTATAATATAAAGAGTCATTCAGGTGACTCTCTAAGACTACAGGCAACCTGCTTTAGTGGAGGGAGTTTCCACACTGGAATTTCTACACACTGAGGAAATAACAGGTTTAAATAAATGACTACCACCTCCACCACACTACCACTACTACCAATTACCCTAAACTAAAACGTGTCATGGTCATTAAATGATTTTTAATATTTCTTGATATTATTATAATTGTGACTGATACTTCCCCTGGATTTGTATGCTCTTCTAATCTGGCTTTCATCTCTTGGACTTCATATTGTTTATTATCATTGCTAACACTTAGAGCTTTAAGATTCACAAAGCATGTTACAAATGTAGTCTTGTTTGATCCACATGACTGCCTTGGTAGGTAAGTTCTTTTCTCATCCCCATTTTAAAGATGAGGAAAGTGAGGCAGAGAAAGGAAAAATGACTTGCCTAGTAGTTACATAGCTAGTAAATATCCGAAACCAGATCTGACTGAGTCTGCAGATCCCATAGAGATTGTCACCAGCACCTGAAATTGAGGACAAATTAAAGTAAAAAAGAAATAGAAATCCTAGGCCCATTTCTCAAAGCCAAAGGGTAGAAGGAAGAACAGTAGAAGGAAGTCTGTCCCCTCAACACTGGTTCAGTTCATGACTTCCGCTCTGCGGTTTGCCTGTGAGTGATCTTTACCCTTGAGACATAGCAGGAAAGAAAGGGATCGCCCCAGTCTTAAAGATGCAGACTGTTCCAACTACTTGTACAATTGAAGGAGGCTCTTCTCATCCACAAGATAGTGGAATGAAGAGAAGCAAAATGCCTTTATGGTAGATGACCTGTCTAAGTTTCAAGCCCCATTTTACAGAGATACATACACATACACTATGTCTGATAGGTTCATGATTTCATGTGCAATTCTTGATTTCTGTCCTTTTTTTATGAAAATGTTCACGTTTGCTGATGATTTTCTATTTCATTAAAAAAATTAAAGAAATAAAATTATTTCTAGATCAGAAGGAACCAGCATGGATTTGTTAAGAAAACAAGAACTGGTCATATCAGATATGCCTCATTTCCTTTGGTAATAGCATTACTTGACTGGTAAATCAAGTGATTTCTCAAAATCTGGTTGCCTTTTATTTTAGCAAAGTATTTGGCAAGGCTGTCATGCCATTCTTATGGACAAACTGAAAATAGGAGGGCTAAATCATAGTTAAGTGTCTAATTCCAGAATTTTTGAAGAGTGAGATACTAAGAATAGTCATTGGTGATTTGTGGTCAGCTTAGAAGGAAGACACTACCAGAGTGTCCCCAGCATCTCTGGTTGTCTAGTACCATTTAACATTCTACCAAATTATCAGTATGTTTAAAAGTATATAGGAGGTATGTATCAAATATGCACATCCACAAAGATAGAACATCTAACATAGCAGACGATAGTCAAGATCTAAAATATTTCAATAGAATATGGAGGAAAATATACTATTATTAGTTTAATGGAGATAAATGTCAAGTCTCAGGCTAAGGTTCAAGAAGTCAACTTTGCAAGATTAAGGCAGATATAGCAAGCCAACAGTTCATCTGAGAAAGATCTACAAACTTGGTGTAAGTTAACAGTCCTTGATAGTTTACAAAAAACTAGTATAATCCAAGGAGATACAGTTGGAGTCCCCTTGTACTTTGCCCTCAGCAGACTGCATTTAGGCTATTCCATTCTGAGTTTGTTATTTTAGGAAGAAAGCCATGAGCATGATGTAGCTCATATCAAAGTAGGATCCCTTAAAGAAATTGTGAATGTTTAGGCTAAAGAAGAGAAATTTTATGGAGGAAATAATAGATATTTTAAGGTATTATCTATCAGGGCAGTCACATGGGAGAGATAATACACTTGCCCTGATTATCTTCAAGTGGAAAAATTGGGCAAATTTCAGCTGAACAGTCAGAAAAAAATTCCCCAAACTTAGAGCTATCCAAAAGTGGGATGTGATGTCTTGGGAAGTAATTGGTTCTACCTTATTAGAGGTCTTAAAATAATCACTTGATATAAATTATAGGAGGAATTTCTGTTCAGATACAGGTTGTACTAGATAGCAGCTGAGGCCCCTTCCACCTTGGAGATTCTTTGAATTTGTCTAAACTGCAATATCATCTCTTACTCATTTCCTATCAATGGTAGAACAATTTTCCAGATACTGACTTGGCCCATCAATTAAAAAATATGTTAAGTACCAGCTATTTCAAAAGAGATTCCATTCTTCTAGTGGAGCATCTTTTTCAATACAGGTGTCATGTGAAGGGAAAGAACATTGAAAGGTGAGTCCAGAGAACAGTCATTGTGCTACCACTTAATGGCCATTTTACCACTGAGACTTTATCTTTCTTGTACTTTGTTTACTACCTTCATTGTAGGGATTGCTGATTCCTTTCTTGAATTTTGTCTTCTGTGAGTTTCTGGATGTTTTTAGTTCTCCTGCCTACTTTGAAGTTCCTTTTTTCACTTTGAAGCCCTTTTATTTAGATTTTCAAGACCACGTGACAAACAGATTCTTAGATACATATATTGTTATCTATATCTAATAAGCATTAGCTGCAAAATAGATTGATATAGATAGCTATTATATAACATTGTATATCCTGTTGTTGTTCAGTTGTTTCAGTTGTGTCTGATTCTGTGACCCCATTTGGGGTTCTCTTGGCAAAGACACTGGAATGCTTTGCCATTTCCTTTTCCATCTCATTTGACAGATGAGGAAACGGAAGCAAACAAGGTGACGTGACTTGCCCAGGGACACATAGGTACTAAGTGTTTGAAGCCAGCTTTGAACTCAGGAAGACGAGTCTTCTTGACTCCAGACCTGGTACTCTATCTACTGTACCACCTAGCTGCCCCATTGTATATCACATAACATACATTTTTGTGCAGCATACATAGTGTGTGTGTGTGTGTGTGTGTGTGTATACTATAAAATTTGTATATGTTATAAAATATATACATTTATACTATGAAATACACACATATGTATTATTTATTTTTATATTATATAAATATAATATAAGGGATGTATACATCCCTTATCAGGGGAATTCTTTCCTTGGATAACAGCTGAACTTGAGGATCACTCCAAGGGCAGTAGAAAGGTATATGGAGGGCATGGGAACACAGTGATTCCCAAAGTGGGTGCCACCGCCCCCTGGTGGGCACTGCAGTGATCCTGGAGAGCAGTGATGGCCACAAGGTGCATTTATCTTTCCTATTAATTGCTATTAAAATTTTTTTAAATTAATTTCCAGGGGGCTAAGTAATATTTTTTCTGGAAAGGGGGCGGTAGGCCAAAAAAGTTTGGGAACCACTGCTATAACATATCATAATTATTGAATTACAGAAGAGAAATAATAAAGATACATCTTCAAAGAAACATATGCTGAAAAAAAGAAGATAGGTTATTGCTCATGTGACAAATGTAAAAATACTTTCACTGACCAGGGAAACTGAGGAAGACCCTTAGCATGTTGAGTAAACCTCCCCATCAGAAATGTATGAGAGACGGGGGCACCTGGGTAGCTCAGTGGAGTGAGAGTCAGGCCTAGAGACAGGAGGTCCTAGGTTCAAACCCGGCCTCAGCCACTTCCCAGCTGTGTGACCCTGGGCAAGTCACTTGACCCCCATTGCCCACCCTTACCACTCTTCCACCTATGAGACAATACACCGAAGTACAAGGGTTTAAAAAAAAAGAAATGCATGAGAGAGCATAAACAGAAGATTTACTGGATGGACAGGCATAAGTGAATTAGGATCTGCCTATGGTCTCGAAACAATAAGACCACAAGTCCATCAGAGTACGGGATTATTAAAGATGAAAACATCAAGAATTGTATTCATTATCTTTCATTTATTTTCTTTTTTGAAAGTTTAAAATCTTTATTGTTTTTATCACATTCATTTCTAAATGATTTCTTCCCCTTCCCTTGGCCTAACCATGCAATGATCTTTCCTTCATAATAAAGAAAAAGAGTTAAGTAAAATGAGCTGATGTGTTATCACCCCTGGCAGTGTCTGCAACATTGCACAACCATATTCTTCCACCTCTCCAAAGAAAAGGAAGGAGATGTATTTCCTCATTTCTTCTCTGGGGCCAAGTTTCAGTCATTTCCCACAAAAGTAACTCATAAATTCCTTAGGAGTTTGCCGTTGCTGTCTATTCCAAAAAGTATAATTTCCTTTACTTTGAAGATGCATATGTGTTTGTATATGTGTGCATGTTATGGCCAAAATTTTGTAAGTATACCAAGAGAAATGATGCTGGAGGGAGCTCCGAAGCTAAACAGCTGTTGCTAAAATTGCAGTGTCCTCTTCTTCAACCTCCTGTTGGGGAGGACAGTGAATAGTAATGGAGAATCCTAGTGGTCTTCTGAAGACTCAGTGGGAGAGGAGGCAATTCAAAGACCCGAGTCTACACTTTTTAATGATGCCTCGCTATAGAGAAGAGCCAATGAACACATACATCAGCATCACACACTTACTTTACCCTTCAATTTTAAATAATAGAAAGCATTCCTGTGAGGAAAAAACAGAATTGCAAATATTACAGAGTTCCTCCACTTGGTCCTACTTCTAAGAGAATTGTAGTATTTTATAGCTAAAAGATACCTGAGAGTGGTTAGAGCCTGACCCCTTCATTTTATAGATGGGGAAATAGAGGTCTGGAGAGATTGTGACAAAGTTAGAGTCGGTGCCAGGATGAGACTCCAGTTTAGGGCCCATTCAGTAAATTTCTTTAGGTGAAGTATTTTTTCACATGGAAGTTGATCTGCTCCTTTTTTCCCATGATTCTCTTTCCCCTTCTCCACCACCCACTCACTCATTCCCCCACTCCACACACATACTGTTGTCTAACCTGTGTTCATCCAGCATTTTTCTTATCTGCATGAAATCAATGACAACTACAGACAACTACCAGGAGACTTCACTCTGTCACTGACCAGGTCATTTAGAAACATGCAAATCATGTGTCCCTGTAAGATGCTGCCATTTACATTTTCCCTATGCAAGAAGTCAAACCAAAGTACTCCCACTGCCAAGAAGCAGCTGCTCAGCAGAATAGACTAGTTTCCCTTAGATCCTTGATGACTGTGATCATGCCTCCTTTTTGCCTGCCCTTCTTCAGTTTATATGCCCTCACCGTCTTGACCTAAGTATGATGTCCAGACATAGCCATGCCATGATAATTCCCCCAGTGTACAGAATGACCTCTAGTTCAGTGAGCGGGGTTAGGGGTTGAAGATATAAATAGATGCTGTTCAAAAGAGAATTCTTAGAGACAGACACAAAAGTTAGGGAAAAGGAGACATAAGAAGGAGGAGACATTACACACATGGATTACTATAATTCAGAGAATGTGTTTCTGAATCAATGAAAAGCATTTACTTTGTGTCAGTCACTGTGCCTAGCACTGAGGATTCAAATATGGAAACAGAGAAAGTCTCTGCCCTGAAGAAGCTTATGTTTCATATCATCAGCTATTTCCCTCTGGATCTCCCTTAGAAATCTCAAGCTCACGATTTTCTACAAACTGATCTTCTTCCTCAGTTTCCTATTTCTCTTGAGATGACCATGATCCTTCAAGTTATTTTGCAGGTTTGCTAACTTGGAACTGTCCTCAACTCCTCTCTCTCCATTATCCCCCATCAGTTTCCAAGTCTTGTCAGTTTTACCTGTGCAGCATCTCCCACATTTGTTTCCTTTTCATCACTCAAATGGGCACCACCCTGTTTTGGGTCCTCAAAATTTCTCACCTGGATTTATAAAAAATTACCGCCTTCGATGTCTTTTGTTTTCATATCACATTCATTCCTAAGTATATCCATCCCCTTCCTTACGGGGTTAGCATTCTCTTGTGATAGAGACTAAAGAAAATTTTTAAAAAGCAATTTAGCAAAGTCAACCTGACTGACAGTGTATGTAATATTCTGTTTCCATAGACCCATGTATTGCCACTCTATTCCAAGTCATTATAGTTACACAGGGCTCAGTATGTTTTAATTTTCTTTCCCTTTACATTGTTGTCATTGGGTATGTTGTTTTCTTGCTTCTCCTTCATTTAATGTCAGTATCCTATGTATCTCCGAAAGTTTTATTTTCATAATTTTTCATGTTATAAGAATTTTCAATTACATTTATGTACCATCATTTGCATAGCCACTCTGTCATTGATGGGTGTTCGCTTTATTTTCAGTTCTTTGGTGCTATGAGAAGAGCGGATACAAATATTCTGACTCATGTAGGATCTTTCAGTCATTAACTTCCTTAGAGTATGTGTCTAATAATATTGTCTCTGAGTCAGAAGAGGGACATTTCAGTCATTTTTTTAGCATATTTCAAAATTACTTTCTGCAGTTACTATGCCTGTCTTTCCACAACTTCTCTAGCCCTGATAATTTCCATCTTCTGTTAACTTTGCTGGGTGTGGGATAGAATCTCAGAATTGTTTTGCTTTACATTTCTCATATTAGTCATTTGGAGCCATCTTTCATCTATACACAGAGAGTTTGCAGTTATTTGTGGAATTTTCTAGATCCAAAATATACTGTGAATAGGGAGACAGAAGGGTATGTGCAAAGTCTTATGCTTATGTCCCAAAGTCAACTTCACAATTATAAGCAGTGCGGGAGCCACCATGGATCCAAAGCTCTTTGGGAAAAGAATGACACTAAGTATTTATACAGCATTTTAAAGTTTGCAAAGGGTTTTGCAAACATTTTTGATCCTTGCAATAGCTCTGAGAAGTTGGAATATAATGATCTCAGTTTTCCAGACGAGGTAACTTGGATTTAGAGAGGTTGAGTTACTTGCCCTGGATCACACAGCTCAGCAAGGACGTGGGATGGTGTTCGAACCTAGCTTTTTCTGACCTAAGGTGTAGTATTCACTGACTTGTAACATGCTTCCTAAAGGCCTGGGAGCTTGAGTGGACTACCTGTTGAATATGCAGGAGCAGTCAGAAATGCTAAAGCTCTTTTAGATTTACCATGTTCAAAAGATAATTCATTACTCCCCACCCAAAAACCTACTCATTTTCAGAACATGCCTGTCTCTGTTGAGGGCACCACCACTATTCTAGTAACTCAGGTCCACAGCCTTGGCATTATCCCCAACTCCTCTCTTTCCTTCACCCCACAAATCCCATCATCTACCACATGTTACTGTGGCTATCTCTGAACCGTCTCGCACATGCATCTCTCCCTCTTCACCACTCCTTTGCTATCCTGGCTTAGGCCCTCATCACCTCTAACCTGACCTAAACTTTCACTTAGCCTCCTTGCTTGAAGTCACTCCCCGTCTGTTCTATCCTCCACATAGCCACCATTTTCCCAGGGCACAGTTTTGACTGTGTCACTCCTCTACTCAACATACCACAATGATTCCCTATTGCCTTTAGACTCAAATAAATATAAACTCATCTATTTTGTTTTTAAGGCCCTTTCCAGCCTAGCTCCAACCTACCTTTCCAGCCTTATGCATTGTGCCCCCTTTGGGATTCTGCTAGGTAGCTCGACTAACTTAATTGCTGTCTCTCAAACATGACATGCCATCTCATCTCTCAGCCACTTTTCTGATGGTTCAGCATACTCAGAATTTTTTCCTTCCTCACCTCTAACCCTTAAAATCCTTTGTTTCTCTCAAGACTTATCTCAAATTTCCTATTCCACAATAGACCTTTGCTGATTCCCCAGCTACCTAGTGCCCTCTCGCCCTACTCCCAAATTTTATATTTTTTGTGTCTATATTTTCGATTCACTGATATAATGAATGTAAGCTCCTTCAAAGCAAGTAATTCATGACTGTCTTTGTGTCCCCTGATGCTTGGTACATACAGTGCCTGGCTTAGACTAGAAAATTAACCAATGTTTGTTCCCTGCTAGATGGGCTGCATTAAGGGAGGCATAGTAACTAGAACTGTGGCGCTCTTCATCACTCTCTACTCTGCTGTGGGCGTACCGAATCAGGGATGTTGTGTTTCATTTGGAGAACCTCTAAGAAGGATGACATAGACAAGTTAGAGTGGATGGAAAGGATGCAGGATGGTGACAGGACTATAGAGACTATCATAGCACATGAGCATCAGTTGAAAGCATGAGCCAAAGTTTGGAACAGAGAAGAACAAACATAGTGGGCGAGTGGGGGATGATGGCTATCTTCATATTTATTTGAAGAACTTTTGCTAGAAAAGGGGATGAAATTGGTTTGGCCTGACCCCAGAGGGAGCTATCAGAGGACTTTGCCAAGGCAGATTTCAGCTTCATATAAGGAAGAACTTCTACAGAGCGAAAGCTATTTTGACTTTAAGAGAAAGTTGGAAAGTACCACTTGTTGATATCAATATCAGCAGGAGAGGTCTCTAACTCGGGTACTGATCAGGCTAGTTAACCTTGGAGGACCTTTGGAGATCAGTCATTCGGTGATGGTGAAAATCTACCCTCTAGCCCAGAGTCCAAGCATTCAAACAGTCACTGACTTGAACACAAGCCAGGATTAATTGGCTATATATATTGTTGGAAAGGAAGGCTTGAGGCTGGTTCATTTCTCTGGAATACCAACAATTTCATTTCAGCATGCCCCCAGTTTAAAGTCACTGGTGCTTGAAGAAAGGCCCTATCCTTTTGGCCCTAATAGCCATAGTTTGTCTTAGAGTAGACCGACCTGTCAGCCTTAAGGTTGTGCTTTTTGGTGAATATTTCTTGCTACTGTTATTTCTGAATCTCTCTTTTGGTACCAAATAATCAATAAGACACAAAGTGTGTGCTCCAAGCAAGTCATTTTGCTCCAGAGAAGTCACACGATGCCTAGAGAATGGTAAGCATCAGTTTAAAATGCTTATTTAATGAAAATATCAATGACTACAGCTTGTGCAAGTAGTCAAATGTTGGAACTTCTTCAGTCAAAGTGCAACCCTCCCCCTTTTCTACTGACTAACTAGTAACTAGTCCTACAAATGGCAGCTTTCTTGAGCAAACTTAAGAGAAAGAAAGACTTAGATGGGATGTTTCAAAAATAAATGGTTCTGTGTTAAAAATAAAAGGTTTTGATCATTCTTTCTGACATATGAATTTTGGCAGAGAGGGTTCAGATCGTTAAATGTTATTAATATTTTTTATATATCTTAATACTTTTCTGATTGATCCTCTCCACTCTCCTATCACAGAATTCTCCCTGGTATGAAAGCAAAATTGATGTCTCTGTCTATATCTTCCATATTTGGCATTCATAGTCATGATTGGTATTCTATATTTTCCATTCCATTTATTCTGATATCGTTTGCCTTGTAGTGGTATTTTATTTACTACTACTACCACCAGCACCTCCTATCATTTACATGGAATCTACTATATGCCAGGCTTTGTGGCAAGCACTTTACAGATATCTCATTTCATCATGATTGTAACTTTGAGAGGTTAAGTGACCAGGGTCACACATCTAATATTTGAGGTTACATTTGAACTCAGATCTTCCTGACTCCAGGTTCAACTCTTTCTCCACTGTACCACCAAGCTGCCTGTTACATTATTCTCAGCTACTCTGTTGGATATGTGATTTCATTGATTCCGAATTTCCCTAATGATTTGGCCAATCAGCGGCAGAAACATGCTTCCTATTCTCAAAGTGTTCATAATCTAAGGGGAGGGACAACCTGCAAAATATTGTACTCCGAAGATGTTTACAGTGTAAGTACATACGGTTGTCTCTGGGGCAAGATACTCAGAAATCAGTTCAGTGAAAATATAGAATTCAGAGCTCAGATGACTCTGGATGTCTAGTATGGCAAATATGGCCTGATAGTTGCTAAATGCAAACTGCAACCCACTCGAGCTTCTCTAGCCTTTGTAACTCTTGTCCATGACTTCCTGATGGTCTCCCCAGAGGATATGCCCAAAGTTCTACAGGCCTTCCTTGTTTTTCTACTGCTGCTGCAAGGTTGCAGTGGGGCACACTGGCTATTCACCTATCGTTCCTCCATTTTGCCTTATAACCAGCTCATTCTTTACACTTCCTTGGTAAAGCCTTCTCCTCCTATTCTTCATAGTTCCTTGGTAGCTCTTTGATGGCGTCCGCTCATATCCACTCACATGTATCTCTCTATTGTCTTATGTGTATTTTTCACTTTGCGTTCTTTGAAGTCACCTTGTCATAACATCACTGATAAAATGTCAGTATCAAATAGGTCAATGATGGGCAAACTACAGCCTGCGGGCCAGATGCGGCCCCCTGAAATGTTCTATCCGGCCACGTGACATTATTCCTGATCTGACGAATACAACAAGTAGGTTACCATACAATGAAACTTGGAAAGAGTTGCCTTAGAAACAGACTGACAGAGGAGCATTTCCTTTCCTTTGGCCCCTCTTTAAAAAGTTTGCAAACCCAGTGGAATTGTGTGTTGGCTAAGGGGGGTTGGGGGAGAGGGAAAGAACTTGAAATATGTAACTAGGAGAGAATATTCAAAATAAAAAAAATATTTTCAAAAAAAAGTTTGCCCATCACTGGAATGGGAAGATCAGGGCCACCAAGTAGTTCTGCCATTTGCCAAAATCAAGGCAGCCTGCTCTCTTTCCCCATTCATCTCTGGATCTCATTTGCTGTCCATCTTTGCGGTCTGTCTCACATAAATATTCTGATGGACAGGCTCTATAATATGTTCCTCTGAGTGCTTGTTGAAATCTGGTCAGTAGATACTCTCCATCTTCTTGGGATTTGCTGTGTTCCTCATCTCATGCTAGGCATAAAGACAACAACGATTGGACTTGTCCTAAAGAAACTCACCTGCTCATGCAAGAGAAAATAGATGAGTCTAGATAAGTCTGAGAACTGACTGTCATCTTGGGCTTTGTATTGTCAGTGAAAAGCTTTCTCTGATGGTCCTGAGAGCCCTTTGGGACTCTTGCAATGTTTGAATGAGAAGATGGGCTGTGGTCACGTTGTAGTATGTAGAAGTCGAATAAAACTGACTCAGGTAAAGAAGGTACTTTAAAGGACAAGACACCATAGAAGGGATGGCCTGAGAAGAAGGGAGTATAAGCTTGAAGAGCTGAGAAGCAGCAGCAGCCATGGGTAGCATCACCAACTCCCCTCAGGATGCAATGAGCTGCTCTGGAAACAAAGAAATAGAGTGACAACAAGAAAAAGGATCAACTAAAATGAAAGCATCGAGAAAACAGTAGGGGCACGAATAGTACACGAGGAGAGAGATCCAGGGAATAGAGGGTGGTCCAGTGGCAAATGTCGCAGAGATGTGAAGAAGGAAGAGGGCTGAGAAAAAACTCTAAGATTTGAAAATTAAGAGATTATTGGTTGGGGGCAGCTGGGTAGCTCAGTAGATTGAGAGCCAGGCCTAGAGACGGGAGGTCCTAGGTTCAAATCCAGGCTTAGACACTTCCCAGCTGTGTGACCCTGGGCAAGTCACTTGACCCCCATTGCCCACCCTGACCACTCTTCCACCTATAAGTCAATACACAGAAGTTAAGGGTTTAAAATTTAAAAAAAAATTAAAAAAAAATAAAATAAAATAAGAGATCATTGGCAACTTTGGAGGGAATAATTTTACTTATAGTGATGATATTGGAAGCCAGATTCAAAAGGTTTGAGAAGTACATCAAAGCAGATGTAATAGGGGGTAGCTGGGTGGCTCAGTGGATTAAGATACAAGCCTAGAGCTGGTAGATCCTAGGTTCAAATCTGGCCTCAGATCCTTTCAAGCTGGGTGACCCTGGGCAAGTCACTTAACCTCCATTGCCTAGCCTTTACCATTCTTCTGCCTTGGAGCCGATACACAGTATTGACTCCGAGACAGAAGGTGAGGATTTAAACAAAAAAACAAAAAGCAGATGTAATAGAAGCAGTGATGTATTATACTCTTATTTTAAAATGTCCATTAAAAAAACCCAGCCTCTTCTTGATTTTCCTAGCCTCATGGGCCATTATATTGGATTATCTAGCTCAGTAAACCTCTCTTCCTTCTATCTCTCTTCTGTATCTTTCCTGGGTTGTCTTTAGAACATGGGTAGATTGAGGGAGGACACTGAAATCCCGGAATATCAGAGGTAGAAGGAGACTGAGAAGTCATTCCATCTGATGTCATTTTCTGGATGTGGGATTTCAGGCCCCCAGAGAGGAGATGACTTGACCAAAGTTGTGCAGTGAGATGTTGTCTTAAGACCAAGTTCATTGTGATTTTCATTAGCTCTCATGTCCCCACAAAGCAGAACGGAGACTTGCCAGCTCTGTTGGTAAAACAGAGTCAAAGTAGTCCCTTCTTCTTTCTTTCTTAGATATGAGGTCTTGTCGAAAGTTAGATGAAGGAAAGTTAGTTAGTTAGAAGGAAAGTGTCTGTAGCTTTATCTGTGCAGTGAAGCTGTGAGTCTAGATAAGCTCCAATGTCTTCCCTCATGGAGCTCCCAATTTCAAAGGAGCAAACGATGCGAGCCTAGAGGACAAATATGGTCATATTATGTTGCGTAATAAATGCATCAGAGAAAAACAGAATAAACTGCTTTGAATCCCAAGGGGAAAGATCCTCATTGATGGAAATGATACTCTCACTGGAAGAAATCCATTCCAGGACCTCTTCCTGGAGAATGAAACAAAGGGCAGAGCAGGATACAGTGTCTTACCATTCTTCTATGTTTCTCATATCAACCCTGTTCTTCTACTAAAAAACTCCCCAAAAGTTGAATTATCGTTTTCTTTCCGAGCGAAAAAGCACCAGGAATAATTCACTGATCAGCAAAGGATAAAACTGATGGGGATTTCAAATCATTCATTTCCCTCTGGAAAAAAAAACAAATTTTTATGTTAAGAAAGCAAAATCCATGCCCCCATGGAGAGTCTGTCCTTCTAGCAAACAAATTCTGCTGTTGGCCAAACAGAGATAAAGACGATGTCTATATGCAAGATTTTTTTATTAAGTCCCTGAGCAAAAAAAAATGTCGTGTTTTCCAGAATGTGTTAAGTATTAGTCAATTTTTCAATAGCTCCATGTAAGTTTATATTTTGGTACATAATCTTCTGTTACGTTTGCTCTTTGAAGGCACGCTCCCATTCACTAGAGTACCGAGTGTCTTGAAAATGCTGATGCTTCCATTTTGAGAGTGACCCAAAGAGTGTTGCCTCCAAGTTGCTGAAATTCTTTTCACTCATCCACATGCTTTATTTTGGCCACTTACAATATTTGATCAAGCAAAATCCTTTGAGACGACTGGTCTCTTTTAGATAGGCGCTGGCAATATACGATGGCCAGGAACATATTTCTTACAAATTCGATGATTGAAATGCAAACCTTGCTTTTTCCTTCCTGGAGTTGACAGTTGTGACAAATCCCTGGCAGGAATTCTGCCTCTGTGCTCTTTGTCAGAGTGCAGTGCACTTATCTCATTTACCTATGTTAATACTAGCCTTGGTCCCTCAATGCTCCATCCATTACCTTGTCAAAGGAAATTCCCTTTAACATAAAATCACCTCCTTTGAAAGCAATTTTTTCATTATCCTGATTTTTTTTAGTCATAATAATTTACTCAAAGTTAATTCACAAAAAGTTTATTTAAACTGGATGTCAAGCACTCTTTGAGGAAAGTCAGATCATGTTAATTCTTTGTCTTTTTGGTCTGGGGGCAACCTTTAGATATCCCGTGTATCAGTCATTTCATTTAAAGGGACTGTGGACCACATTCATGTATTTAAACTACTCACAGAATCACAGAATTTCAGGAGCAGGAAGGAACTTCTGAGGCCTCCCGTTTACCCTGTACCTGAACAAGGAACCTTTCTATAATATTCTTATAAGGTGATTATCCAGCTACTGCTTTGTGTTCTCAACTTAGTGGAAGCTCTCATCTTCTCCCAAGACAGCCCATTCCACTTTAGGGCACATCTTGATGGGAGGAAGCTTTCTTGGTATTAAAAATGGAAACCTGGAGAGAATCAAAACTTGGATTGTAGGGGGGAAATGAAGTTATAGATAATCCCGTTCACCATAACTGGCATAGAACACTTTAATGTTAGCTTCTCTCATATTAGCCTCAACAATAACCCTGCCAAGTTTGTACTACAGGAATGATTATTTTTCTAGCAGATGAAAAGGAAACTCAGGATAGGTACTTTGTCCATCGTCAGTCATCTAAGTGTCTATGGCATGATTGGAACTCAGGGCTTCCTGACTCCAAGATGTCCCAGCTCTGTGTCTTTTTACTGCATCCCTTTTATTCTTGGAATGCTGTCCCTTCTTGCCACTGCAACTGGATTCTTTGACTTCTTTTGAGACTCGGCTATAATCCCACATTCTCTGAAATAAGCATTGTCACCGCTAGCTCCTGCCCCACTGCCTCTCATTTGACCTGTACATATTCTCTTTGTACATAGTTGTTTCCTCCATTAGAATGGGAGCTTCTGGGTTGCTAAAATGGTTTTTGAATTTCTGTGTATACTCAATGTTTGGCACAGACAACAAACACATGGTTCTCATTGTTATTATTGGGTTGTTTGAGTTCTATCTGACTCTTTGTGCCCCCATTTGGGGTTTTCGTGGCAAAGATACTTGAGGAGTTTGCCATTTCCTCCTCCAGCTCATTTTATAGTTGAAGAAACTGAGTCGAACAGAGTTAAGGGACTTGCCCAGAGTCTTACAGCTAGTAAATGTCTGTGGATGAATTTGAACTCAGGTCTTCTCGACTCCAGCCTCAGCACTATCCACTGTTCTATCTAGTTGCCCCTGTGCCTTACACATAGCAGACTTTTAATGAATGCTTTTTCACTGATTTTGTTTTTCTAATATGGATGACTAAGTTGACCCCCTTTAAAAAAGTAATTAATGTATTTCTATTGAACAGACAGATTCTTTCCAAAAATCACCCTATCTCCTTTTCAGTGTACATTACTGTAGAAAATATTTTGATTATTAATTATTTTTGTAAAGATATTTTACCAACTACATGTGATAATAATTTTCCATGCAAGTTTTCTGAAGTTATATTTTCCAAATTGTCTCTTTCCCTCCTTTCCCTTCCCCCCTCCCAGAGGTGGCAAGCAATTTGATCTGGGTCATACATGTATTATCATGTAAAACCTATTTCCATATTATTCATTTTTGTAAGAGAATAATCATATCAAACCAAAACTCCAAAATTTAAAACCCAAATAAACTAAAGTAAAAAATTGTATGCTTTGATCTGCATCCCAACTCTAACAATTCTTTCTCTGGAAGTGGATCGCATTCTTTGTCACAAATCCCTTAGAACTGTCCTGGATCATTGTATTGTTGAGAGTAGCTAAGTCTTTCACAGTTGTTGGTGACCAGTTATTAGAGGGTTGTCAATATGAATATCTATTTTGTCCAGAATTTTGTTGCTTCTCCATATCGACTTTATTTACATTTTTGCCATCATGGTGTCCATCATTCTTTTGCTTCTGCTCTCTTTATTTTATATCACCCCATGCAATTCATATCTTTCTTTGGATTCTTCATAGATCTAGAGCTGAAAGTAAACTTGAAGATCATCTCATCCAACTTCCTCATTCTGCAATTGAGGCCCAGAAAGATTATGTGATTTGCCCAGGGTCAAAAGAGTATTGAGGAAAACCAGGAACCAAATTTCATGTCTAGCGATTCAAAGTTAAACATTATTTTTGGTGTACTGATATTCTTAAAGTGCGGTACTATTTCATTATGTTTATGTAACATGATCATTTGGCCATTTCTAAATTGTCAGGAATATTATTTTGTACGTAGAAGTCTTTTCTTATCGTCAGTCTTTTTGAGGTTTAGTCCTAGTCATAGAAAATATGGGTCAAAGGGCAAAAATAATTTAGTTACTTCTCACATAAATCTAAATTGCCTTTGGGAGTATTTGAACCAATTTATCATTGTACCAGTAGTGAACTAGCATTCTTGTATTCCCAAAGACTTTCCAATAGTCAGTTTTTTAGTTACTAATTAATGGGATATGTGGTGGTTCCTTACTGTGCATATTTCTGATTACTAGGGATTTTAATCATTTGAAGATGTTTGATGGTTTGTTGTTCCTCTTTTACAATTTTTTTTCTCTCTTCACTGCCTTTTGATTGGGGAATGACTCTTTATAGAAACAAATTTATTTTGATTCCCTGTAAATTTTGGATACCAAACTTCTTAATTTTATTGTTATTCTTTTATTTGTTGGTTGGTTACATTAAAATTCTCAGGTAAATCACTCTTCCCCAACTCTCTCTGTATCAATTTATCAAATGACAAAAAATTATATGGAAATTATGTCTTTTTTGTTTTTACATTCATCCTTGTTTTACCTTGGAGGTGGACATTCACAAGTTATTCTTCAAATATTATTTATGTATCTGTAATGTTTTCTTGGTTCTACTTGTTTTGCTCTTTATGATTTTATGTAGGTGATTCTAAATTTAAAATATAACCTGTTCATCATTTCTTACTATGCAGTTGTATTCTATCATAATCATATAGCACAATTTGTTCAACCTTTTCCCCAAATGATGGACATCCCCTTGATTTCCAGTTCTCTGCCAACACTAAGTGAGCTGCTATAAATATTTTGGAACATATAGGTTCTATTCCTTCTTCCATGATCTCCTTGGAAAAGAGACCCAACAGTTGTATTGCTAGGTCTAGGGGTGTTCACACTTTTACAAATCTCTGAGCATAATTCCAGATTGCTCTCCAAAGAGGTTGGATTGATTTACAGTTCCACCAACAATGTATGAGTGTCCCCATTTTCCACATCCCCTCCAACATTTGTCATTTTCCCCTTTTATCCTTTTAGCCAGTCTGATAGTTATGAGATGATTTCTCAGAATTGTTTTGATGATGTAATACTTTTGTCAGAAATATTTAATGAAAATATTTTATATCTTTTTATACTTTTCTCTGTGTTCTTAATTCTTTCTGAAATAATCTTTATTCATTCTTGTGGTGGATTTGTGTGTGTGTGTGGGGGGGGGGAGGCTGTTACAGTCACATCCTGATAACTCCCCTTATCCTGTTAAGTAGCAACAACAAAAATAAACATAAGCAATCTACACAGTGACCAAATATGTTAATATATACACCATTTTTTGCACCCATACTCCTCTACATGTCTGCTAAGAGGAAGCAGTTATGTTTCATCAGTGGTTATTTGATATTTAACAAAAATTTTGATATTTGTTTTCATTTATATTATTCTCTTAGTTTCACTTTATATCTTTTTATATGACTACCCATGCTTCTCTGAATTTTGTATTTTCTTAATTTCTTAATGCATAATAATATACCACTGTAATCATACATATATCTGAATTTATTCAATGATTCCTAAAATGATATTTCCCCATTTTTCTTGTTAAGGCAAAATGTTCTACTATTATGTTTTTTGTATATATAGTACTTTTTTCCTCTCTGGTTGATATTGTTGGGGTTAATGTTCATGGTAAGATGTCTGAGTCTGAGAATATAAACAGTTATAGTACTTTTTCTTGAATAATTTCAAATGTTTTCTAAGACTACTAGAAGCCGTTCATAGTTCAACCAGTAGCATTCTTCTCTGCCTGACTTCCATATTCCCTTCAACATTCTCTATTTCCATCTTTTATCATTTTGTTGATTTTCTGGCTGTGTAGTGAAACCTCAGAGTTGTTTATTCTACATTTCCCATATTAGTGACTTGGAGAAGCTTAACAAGTGGTTGTTAAAAGTTTGTATTTGTATTTTGAAAACTATTCAGATCTTTTGGCCCTCATGGCTATTGGGAGATGGATCTTAGTCTTATATCTTTTTTGGGAGGTATCTTTTCCTAGTATATCTTTGGATATCAAACTTTTAGTAAAGCTGTTTGATGCAACAATTTCCCCCCAATTGGTAATTTCTCTTTTTATTCTAGTGGCTTTGATATTGTTCATAAAATAACTTTTTTGTCTTTTGCATCTCCCATTTTGTCTTTGGTATTCTCATTTATTATTTTTTTCTTTATGGATTCTTTCCCTAGCTATACTTGTGAATGTTACCTCATTCTATTCTTTTTAAATTTTTAATGATGTCATTCTTTGTATTTTGGCCACTTAATCTTGTGGGACCTATTGTGATATACAATGTTAGATCTTTTTCTAAATCTATTTTCCATCAAACCATTTTTATCTTCTCCCATGGTCCTAGTCAAGGCAGGAATCCTTCACCAAGTGGTTTATGATTTTACCTTAATTTAACACTGTTATTATTTCCAGTTTTTTTTTCTAGGCTTCTCTTTTCTAACCTATTTCCCTTCCATTGATCTCATCTACACTTTTCTTCCGATTCTAACTGGGTATTTTTGTTTGTGTGTGAGCTTTTAAAATTATATACATGATTGAGATTATCTTTGTGGTTTTGTTCATGTCCTCAGTTCCTGCCTGTTTGTGAATTGTCCACCTCTCCAGCTAGGCACAGTGGATTGATATCCTGGAAGCCAGGAAGACCTAGAATCAGGTCCTGAGCTCATCATTGAACCCTTCAGTACTCTAGATCAGAGGCATCAAACATACCACTCTACAGTTCTGTCAGAGCCAGATTAAAATGTAATTGGAAAATCTTTAACAAAAATAATGAAATACAATAAAATATAGAAAACATTACATTCTGAAAGTAAGTTCACATGCAGCCCAAAGGGAGGACTCTTATACAAACTTTTATATGCTGTATCATTTTTTAAAATCTAATTGTTATTTTCTGATTTTTAATAACATTATTGGGCTTTATTTTAAGCCACATTCATGATTCACATTCCTCTTGGTGATACACATTTTTGTTGCTTTCTCTTTTATAAACATTTGGTATTTCCATATTTCTGTATTTGTTTATGAATTATAAAAGCATATTGTCAGTTTTGGGAAAAGGGTCATGTAGCACTAAGAAACATGGTGTGCAATAGTTTTGGAGGCAAGAAGACTTGGGTTCAAATCCCATCTCAGCCAATTACTAAGGGTGTTAGCAGAGGCAAATCACTTAACCTTACTGATCTTAGTTCATCTTCTGTAAAATGAGCATATTTATTAGCCTCGAGGCCCTCTAAGAACCTTTGCAACTCTCATTCTATGATCCTGTGAATCTTAAAATCTCAGTCTGTTTATTGAGTTTTTTCTTATATTCTCTTTACATATTTACTTTTTGCCTTTTTGTTGGTATCTTTTTTTCCGATTTGTCAGAATCTGAAAGAAGCTAGTTATGAAGTTTCCCCCTTCTTTATTGTTTCTTACAATTCACTTAACTTTAAGTGCTTAGGTGCCATGTCATTAGTAACGCTATACTTGTCTTTAAGGATAATGTAATTTTTTTCCCTCGCTTTTCTTTCTCGACTCTATCTATTTTTATTATTGCTTCCTTGGAGCCCATATTGCCATTCTGACTCTTTGGGATTCAAGTGAAGCATAATACATTTTGCTCCAACCTCCTTATTTTAGACCCCCATGCACCTTTAGATTTTAATGTGTTTATTCATGGTTATGATTATTAAGTTCTGCTTTCCTTCTATCTGATAGATGTTTTCCTCCCTCTCCATCCCACCTCATCTTTTAAAAGAAAAAAAAAAGATGAGTGCTATGATTAGGCAGCTGTCATTTCCATTGCTTGGAATTATCTGATCTCAGTCTCTTCAGATTACTTCTTCCCCTCCAAATTCTAATCCCTGCATCATGCCCTTTTGGTTTCCTTTCATAATTTTGTAAATCATTTCACTATTCTCAATTTCATTTTTCTTGATTATAAAATTAAAAAGGCGTCAGACTAGACAACCAATAAAGTCCCTTCCAGCTTTAAACTTTAATCTTCCATTTTTAAACATTCTTTGCCCTCCCACTTCAATTCTTTTCTTTCCCTCTCCAATTTCCAGTCCAGTCCTCTGCCTACTATCTTATACTGCTGCCAATATAACTTCTCTGTTTAGATTAAAACCTTCCTTTTCCAAGACTAGAGTGAGCTTAATGACACCGCCACTGCTGCCATCTCCGTGCTTGAAGGATTTTCCTATTTGGTGCCCAAGTTATAGAAAATAGCAAGCGCTTCCCTCATCTTTAGGCCTTTGAATTTTCCAAAGTAGTTCTTGTCTGTACACATGTTCCCGCCAAGAGCCTGTGTTTGTGTGTCTTTTATCCCTCTCTGATCCTTATATGGAATAGTCCTCCACATGGACTATGAATGCGTTTCCCATTTTCAGATCTGAAAATGGAATGGATGCGTGCATGTAGGCAGTGAGTGGCAAGAAGCCCTCTTTTGATTGGGGCTGGAAGGGAATGAAAGAGGCTTTGCAGGTATGGGAGAAATCAATGTGATATTTGTTTTTGCCATATTTGTTTTTGTTTTGAAAATCTAACGGATAATTCTTTAAGATCACATACCAAATCAGCAGCACTAAGAGCTTTTTGTTAAAGCAAAACTCATCTGTTACACAAAAACACACACAATCACAGATTTGGACCTGGAAATGATAGTAGAGGTCATCTAGTTTGGCTCCTTCACTTTATAAATGAAAAAACTGAACCCTAGAATGGAAGTGACTTGTTCAAAACCATACAGATAAAATGAGTGGTCTGATTACTTATTGTTCTTGGTCTAATCGTGCTATTTATGAAGCTTCAGTGGCTCCCTGTCACTTCTAGGATGACATATATACTCTTCTCTTTAGCACTTAGCATTTTTCTTAATCTGGGTTCAACCTGTCTTTCCCGACTCAGTTCCATGTTATTCTGCATTTTGGGAAAACTGTCCTTATAAGTGTATCCTGTATGTTAGTAGGTCAATAGGCATTTATTAAGTGCTTTCTATGTGTCAGACACAGTTCTAAGCCCTTGGAATGTAAAAAGAGATAAAAGACAATCCCTGCCCTGAAGGAGCTTGTAGTCCAATGGGGAGACCAAAAATGAAACAAATTTGTATCAATATCCTGTATGCTACATACAGGATAAATAGGAAAAAATTAAGACAGAGAAGATGCTTCAATTAAGAGGATTTGGGAGAGGATTCCTGTATTTGGGAATCGAAGGAAACCAAAGAATGCTGTATGAGAAAAGGAGGAGAGGAAGGGAGAGCATTCCAGGCAGAGGGGAAAGCTAGAAAAAATGCCTGTAGCTGAAAGATGCTGTGTCTTCTTTGTGGAACAGCCCAGAGGCCACTGTCACTGGACTGAAGAATACATAGAGAGGTCTAAGGGATAGGAAGACTGCAAGTAGGAGTGAACTAAGGGTTTGGATGCCAGGCAGAGTATATGACATTCGATCTCCTGTCCTCATTCCCCAAATGCTCTTCAAACCACATTTGCCTCTTGAAACCGCTACATCTCCTAGAACACCAACTACTACTTCTAAATCTAGGCCTTTTCTTATTTTGCTGACTGGTAGTATACTTCCCTCATCCCGCAGCTATATTATGTTTATTTTATAGTCATTAATCTACAGGCATGTTACTTGTCCAATAGAATGTCAGCTTCTGGAAAGCAGGGCCTGCTTTCTTTTGCTCTTCGTTCTCCCTCCCCCTGGCCCGCAGCCTCAAATACAGTGCCTAGCACTTTGTTAATTCTCTTTTAAAATATCTACTGAATTGAATTGTACTTGTAGAGCCCCCCTCTCTGGACATGAAGTTCTCTCGCTCTAGAAATCCGGCATTGACCTTGCCTGAGTGGACAGAGCTCATCTTTGAACCTAGATCTCCTGACTTAAAACCTAGAGTTCTTTGCACATTAGGATGGTGAAATGTGTAATTCCATTTGGTAGCTTTCTGTGCCCTGATGGTGTGTTGGAAGCTCAAGTCCTCCTCTAGCACATGACAGAGAGATGCAATGCTCAGATAGTTTCAATCATATATAATTCTCCAAGAAGGAAAAAAAGCCCCTCTCAGAACCTTCAAAACCATGCGTTTCAGTGGCAGGACCTCCTTGCTACCAAAATTGATGAATACAAAGTTATGGAATTACTCAAATGCTTGAGCTTCATGCAGACCGAGCATCAGGGGAACCAGGTTTTCTTCAACTCTTCCTCCAGATGTCCTGGCAACATATAGAAAGTGGTGGGCGCCTAAACTAAGCAGCCCTTGTCAGGAATACACCCAACGCTGTCCTCTTGAATCCCCTAATTTCTAGACTACAAAATCTATATGAACTGGGCTCGCCTTCTTCCTTGGTGGTGAAGCGTAAATGGAATTCTGCTCTACAGTTCATGTTCTCAGCCAAAATGTGCTACTCCTCTCAGCTTTGGGGGGGAAAAGGCTATTAAACAGCTTTCATGTGTTGTCATTGTCATGCAAGAAAATAATTTTAGGTGATTCCTAGCCAATGTTGTAGGAAGCTCACTGTATCAATTATCAAGCCAACAAAGATATATTTGTTTTATTTCATTTTCACTGAGGAGCAGCTAAATTCTCACAACATGCTAGTCTTAATTCACTGTTGAGACAATCTCTTATTCTTGTAACAGCTTTCCCAGAAGTTGACCTGACTTCTTTGTTGCAGAGAAAGGCAGTAGTATAAGCAGTGCTTTTAGTCATTTTTGTTTTCCAAGACGGCAGTCTTCTGCTCACGTACTCTTCTGATGAACCACACCATGGCATAGAGATGACCCTGGCTTCCTGGAGGCCATGCCAGTAGAGCACAGAATTGGATAGCAGATCCTTCCATCCTGGGAATACTGTATATTTTTAGGCCTGGGAGTGGGTTTTTTGTCTCCTATATGAGGATCAGCCTGCTAAGTAGATTACTCTGTCATCAGGTTTACGACATCTGAGTACAGATGTGGTCAAAGGGATCTTGCAGAAAAACAAACTGGAAGATGGTCCAGAACTATATTTTTTACTTGTGTGGTGATAGAATTCCTCTTCACAAAGACTGATTGACTACTTTATTGCCTCCTTAACTTCTGTCCATTTTCCCTGATTCTTCCTCCTAGGACTAAACAGAACAAGTCTAATTTTATCTTCTACGTGGCAGTCTTTCAAATATTGAAGACTGTTATTATGTCCCTATTGAGTCTCTTTTTCACATCCAACCTCTGTTAGCATCCTTCAATTAGTCTTATATAACATACACTGAAGGTCATCTTGTGCCTTGTGCCTCCTTAGGGCACTTTCCCAGTTATTTATGTTCTCCTTAAACTGTGGCATCTAGAACTAACCATAATACTCCAGATGAGTTCTTCCCAGGGCATTATTCAAGAAGACTATCTTTCTTAATACCAATCCAAATTGTGTTAGCTGTTTTCACTGCCACATAGGACAGCTACTGAGTTTGTAGCTCATGAAACCCCTCAGATCTGTTATCTCATTACAAAGTTCATGAAAATTCACTGCTCTCTAACCACTCCTCCTCTATCTTGTATTCAGGAAATTGATTTCTTGAACCCAACTGTAAGATTTTGCATTTATCTGTATCTATTCATTTTCAGTCTGGTGATGCAACAGAGAGAGAGAGAGAGAGAGAGAGAGAGAGAGAGAGAG
>NC_058136.1:48339967-48416217 GCF_016433145.1 Gracilinanus agilis
AGCTGCACTTTTTGTGGTGGCAAAGAACTGGAAAAGGAGGGTATGTCCTTCAATTGGGGAATGGCTGAACAAACTGTGGTATATGCGGGTGATGGAATACTATTGTGCTAAAAGGAATGATAAACTGGAGGAGTTCCAGGTGAACTGGAAAGACCTCCAGGAACTGATGCAGAGTGAAAGGAGCAGAGCCAGAAGAACATCGTACACAGAGACTGATACACTGTGGTAAAATAGAATGTAATGGACCTCTGTACCAGCAGCAATGCAATGACCCAGGACAATTCTGAGGGATTTATGGTAAAGAACGCTACCCACATTCAGAGGAAGGACTACAGGAGTGGAAACACAGAAGAAAAACAACTGCTTGAACACATGGGTTGAGGTGGACATGATTGGGGATGTAGAGTCGAAACTACCACACCAATGCAACTAACAACAATTTGGAAATAGGTCTTGATCAATGACACATGATAAAACCAGTGGAAATGTGTGTTGGCCATGGGTGGGGGTGTTTGCGGGGGGGGGTGAAGGGGAAAGTAGGAGCATGAATCATGTAACCATGTTAAAAATGAATATTAATAAATGTTTAAAAAATTAAAAAAAACAATTGGGTAAGAGTGAGTTTTCATTGATTTATAGGAATTCACACATAGGGCACCCAAAGGGTAAGGATTAGCACATCCAGGAACTGCCCAAAAGAAAAAAAGAGGCACAAGACTATGAGTATCCTGAAGACAAAGTTCACAATTTGATTGAGGGGTCACTTAGAAGGGTCAGCAACCCAAAGATTGCTTCCTCTAATCCCTAATCCAAGTATTTCTCCCTCCATTCCCAACCTCAAGCCAATTTGAGTCAGGAGTCTGGGATCTGATACATTTGGAAGAACTACTGAAAACTTAACATTCTGAAAAAGTTTTCCCTTTTTAGGCAAAAAAAAATGCAAGAAGGAGGCCATGTGGTTCAATTTTCTCTTCCTATCATGTGAGGAGGTATTGCCCAAATGACTCCACCCCAGTAAGCTCTGTACCAATTCCATGGCTTAGTTGTCATAAGTTTAAGTGCCCACCATCATGTAGTCTGACCTGATTAATAACAAGGAACAATAATAAACACTCTTAAAATGCAGCCTCTACTTGAATAATTTACTTCATTTGCCTCCACTAAATTCTTATGTTGATGCCTTACTTGGGCATGGAGATTACCCAAGACTGCCAAAACCAAAGTCTGCAGAGCCCAAGCTCACCCAGGTCCTGAAACACCACAAAACTTCAGAGTGTGTGTGCCCTGGTGCCATACTCCATGCCTCATCTCTGAGGATTCACCTCACCTTTGGACAGAAGCAGCAGCAGGTGGTCCCGCTGCACAGCAATGGATCACAGAGCAAATGTTTCTCTTTACTTATTTTTCAGCTGAATCTAACAAATTTTTTTCCTGAGCATCTATTGCATGTTCAGTGCTATGAAGGGGTTTTAAAAATGGAATATGTGCAGGTCCTGCAATAAAGGAGTTCACACTGTTTTAGGGGGGAAGAAATGACAAGATGTGAAATAATTGGGATTGGAAGAATGAAAACATCATAGAACAGTATGCAATAACACAGCCAAGTAATTATTATTGTCTCCTGAAAGGTTAGATGCTTAGACAATAAGCATTTTTCATCACCTTTGTTTCTGTTTCTTTGTTTATTTTCTGGGCCAATATTTAGGCTGAAGTCTTTTGAGTGATTATACTTCTCATTTCGAATTTAAACTCATTTGTATAATCTTATGGAAGAAGACAGTCGAAAACCATGAAACTGTGATCAGCAGGAGAGAAAAAAGAAACTAACACCAACTTTGCAGAGAGCTTGGAGATCCAATTAAGCCAGATCAGCCTGAGAGCTCTCATGTAAACAGAAAGAGGAAATCAGACAAAAAGTGAAAAAGCAGTAGCAAGACTTTGATAACCAACAACCTTCTCCAGAAATAACAGTGAAGAAAAAAATCTGTACTCTAACATTACAGTCTCCAGTGTGCTGCATGAGGACAAAACATGGCAATCAAGCAAAGATAGGAAGAGAACCAGACTAGACCAAACATATATAAATGAAGTCTGTGTGGCTGAAGACCAAATTTTGAGGGTTTGTGGGATAAATGCTTAATATTTATAAAAGTGTTGAACACACTAAACACTTGGAAAAATTATAGATTTATTATTACAAGAAAAAGAAAATTATGAAAACAGTAAGAACTACAAACCCATACCCTTACTTTTTCACTTTCATAAAATCTTTACGGGAATGATTGATATGTTATCTAGAGTATCAATGATGAATATATACAAAGGCAACAGGGAATGGGTAGGCTCTCCTTTGTGTAGGACCTAGGGCAGCCTCTCTCTCATGGGGACCCTACTAGACAGCTTGCCCCAGGCTTAAAGTATTCTGTGAGTCCATATTCACTTAAAACCATGGCTTATAAGCTCCAATTGATATATTTACTTTTTACTAGTAAGCCAGAGGACCCTATTAATTCAAAACAAATGCATTTAGTGAAATGGCACAGGAAAATAATAATTATGATGATGATAACAGGAGCAACAATTGAACATTTTTGTCCTCCCATAAACTCACAACTAGAGTACTATTTCTCTTTGTTTCAGAAAAATGGGCACTAGAAAAATTCAATGTAATCATCTAAACACCTGAAGGGCATCTAGGTGGCACAATGGTGCCTGTTCTGGAGTCAGGAAAATCTGAGATCAAATCTAGCTTCGAATACTTACTGGCTGTGTGACACAGGGCAAGTCACTCTCAGTTTCCTCATCTATAAAATGAGGTAGAGAAGGAAATGGCAAACTTCTCCAGTATTTTGCCAAGACAATACCAAATGGGGTCAGGAAGAATGGGACAAAACTTAAGTGACAAAACAACAAAAACACATGCTTCCATGGATCTATGATGTCTGGCAGTATAGCTCACAAGCCATCTACATCTTCCCACCCTGTGTGAATCTCACTCATGTTCTCCCTTTGTACCAAAAAGAACAGTAAACTTTCTGGAATCCTTCCTCCAGATCTCCTGGTATTACTGAGCTGTCTCTCTCTTATCATTTGCCCAATTAGGTCATTTCCTTGACGATTTTTTTAAAGCTATTTCCTACACATAATGCATTCTCATTATTTTAACCCCTTACTTTCCACCTCAAAATCAAGTCTAACTAAGGGTTAGGCAGTGGCAATTAAGTGACTTGGCCAGTCACAAAACAAGGAAGTGTCAGAGGCCGGACTGGAACTCAGGACCTCCCATCTCTAGACTTGGCTCTTTATCCACTGAGACATCTAGTTTCCCCCCTCACAATTCATTACTAATAATATGCAGTTGAATGTTTGAACTTCCCTATTACATGTGAGGACACTACCATCCTTCCTCCCAGTTATCCAGACTCAAATCTTGGATGTCATCCTTGACTTTTCCCTCTCTCTCATTCCCCATATCTTATCTGTTCCTAAGTGCTATATATTCTACTTTCTCAAATCTTCCAAATATGTCACCTCCTCTCCTCTGACACTGCTGCCACCCTTGCACAGGAACTCATTATCTCTTGCATGAACTATTGCCACAGCCTTCTAATTGGTCTCCCTGACTCAAGTGTCTTTAGCCACTTCATAAATATTTATTTATAGACTATTCCTCACACATGACTCTCCATCTTCCAACTCTGTGCATTTTCACTAGCTGGCCCCTATAAATGGAAAACTCTCACACCATGCCTTCATCTCCAGTCTTCCCTGGCTTCTTTCAAGCCTCAGAGAAAATCTCATTTCTTCTAAGAAGCCTTTCCTGGCCCCCTTAATGCTAGACACTTCCCTCTGAAATGACCTCCCATTTATCCTATATCTATCTTGTTTGGACATAGTTCTTTATGTGTTGTCTCCCCCGTAAGACTGTAAACATCTTGAGGACAGGTAATATTTTTGCCTTACTTTGCATTCCTTAATGCTTAGCATGTTGCCTAGAACATAAATAGTCAATATTTTGTTAATTGTCTAGTGAAAATTGTTAATATTTATTTCTAAATTTTATCTTATTAGATGTGTAACAATATTTTAGTTTAGCTAGAGCTTTCTGAATCTGGAGCTGTAATCTGATCCAACCATTCTAGGTTAATTTGAAGGATATTCCCTTTAGGGAGGCTTAACTATATATCAGGATTTTCCTGTAAATAAGGGATTTTTCTGTAAATCTTTGGGCATTTGTCTTAGGTCAGTGATTTTAGGCAATGCCCTCCCTCCCTCCCTCTCTCTCATTGCATTTTAATTGATGGTTCTCTCCAGTCTCATTCTGAATAGTGGCTAAAAAAGGTATATCTTATTATTTCAAGATCCCCTTACACTTACACTTCACACACTTATAACTTCTTTGGGACCAGCTGCCAGGCCCCCTTCCTTTCTTCTGGCTTGGACCACCACTGGCGCTTCATCTATGTGGGCTCCAGGCCAACCTCCTCCCCCATGGCATAAATCTCTTTTTCTGAACTCCTACCTTGTTTTGGGCAGGAACAATGTCTCACTCTGACCTTTTGTTGGCTCTGTCACTCCAGAATTTGATTAAAGGTATTATTTTAAAGTTGTTTGGTGAAGAATTTTGGGAGAGTTCAGCTGTGCACTTTCTCTACTACGCCATCTTGGCTTCAATCCCAGAAGTGACCAGTCAGACTTTCAATAAAACCCTAAGAAACTTTTTCTTTACTCATATTGAGGGGGCTATAAAAGGAGTAAGGGTATTTGTAACAACTCTGGTGTGATTCTATGTAAGTCATTTCCACTTTGCCATGCAATATAAACCAATTATATTATCTCTCTATGTGACCCTTGCAAAAGTCCTTTTGATTTTTTCCAAAATGACAACCACTATTACTTGGCCACTAGACTATGAAGCTCCAAAAACAAATCCTAAATAGTTTATATTTTCAGTGAACTTAGATTTACTTCCCTCACTTTGTTCCTCAGTTTCTTCAAATGGCAAACAAGTAGACTATATCTCTAAGGTTGTTTTCAGCTCCAAGTTTTTATGACTCTATAATTAAATTTTATCTCATGACATAATACGATAAAATCATTCTTCCATTAAGGCACATAATCTCTTCCCTCTGAAGGTCCCACAAAAATGCCTGAAGACTCCCTCAAACTGATTTCAAAAGACTCCTTTCCCTGGTCCATAGATTGCCATCTGTAATATTTGACAGTTTCTTTCTGTAAACTATAGAGTTGGCAATGAAGTTCAAAAATAAAAATGAATAATATGTCTTAATGAAAGTGGATCAGGGAGTGGAGTAGTTGTATTCTATAAGGGAAAGTTGGCCAGGGCAACCTCCAAATGAAAATGTCAAAGATATGGGTTTGAAAACTCAGATGGATGTCATAATATACCCAATATTCCTTGCGGTATTTCTTCCTAATTAGATAAGAAGTTCAATCATGCTTACCTAGATAGATCTAAATTAATAAGGAAGCTCTCTAGCTTTCCTTGGCCATCTCCATATTTAGCTTATATACTGAAGAAGAGGCCAATGGAGATTGAAAGCAAGCCTTCATTCAGTAGGCTACTAGTTAAAAATGAAGTGGATCTTCATTAAGCAAGTCAGGAAACAGCACACCTGAATCTTAGTGGGTCCAAATATTATTTGGAAAGATATAAGAAAACAAGGGACAATAGAATCCAAGGGACAACATATGCTCCTAACCTTTTCCTTTCCTCCTGCTTCTGGCTGCAATATACTTTATATTCAATTATAATCCAATGTGTTTCTAGGGAGAATCTTTCTTAAGCAATAAAAATACCACCAACTATCCAGAAAATGAAACAAAACCCCAAATCAGAAACAGGGGGACTCTTTAGCTAAATACACATTGAACTGAAAACTACATAGCACTGGAAGTATTGTTGCTGTTTTGAAAATCTGTGCATAATAGTTGAACATTCTAGTTAAGCACTCTGTAAAGCAAATAACTATTAAGCAGGGGGTTTATAAGCCCCTTGTAGCTATTCACTAGCCAATCAGCAGAACTGCTTATGAATATGCATGGACAGAATTACTTAAATCGTTGCAATAAATTTAATGCACCAGAAGTGTTTTCTTCCTAGGGAATTATGAAAGAAACAAGCCCAAATACAATTTTTCTCAATATTTTACCTTCCCTTTTGTTGGCAATATGAAAAAAGCTTAAATTCCAAGTTCATCATGTCATATTTTTTTTTAAAAAAAACCCTTACCTTCCGTCTTGGAATCAATACTTTGTATTAGTTCCAAAGCAGAAGAGTGGTAAGGGTAGGTGATGGGGGGGGTCAAGTGACTTGCCCAGGGTCCCACAGCTGGGAAGTGTCTGAGGTCAGATTTGAACCTTTGACCTCCCATCTCTAGGCCTGGTTCTCAATCTACTGAGCTACTTGGTGGAGAGGAGAGGAAGAGTCTTGCTTCTACTCTGGGGCCATGTTAACCCGGAAATTCCAAGAAATCATTTTTAAGGTCTAGAACTAGGATTTCAGCTGCTTTGATCCCACCAAAGTGGATTAGCCTTTATTCTGCAATTTACAGGGTTTGAGAGTTGCCAAGGATACTGAGAGGGTAATGGATCCCCAAGATCATACAACTAATATATATCAAAGGCAGGGGCCTGGATCTTCTTAACTTTGAAATCAGTTAAGTCAGCATCTCTATTCTCTTCTTCCCTACTAATATCATGCTGATAACATACTATCTTTTATGTGATAATACTTCTATTATCTCATCTGTTCTTTGCAACATACTTGTGAGGCAGATGGGAAAGTTTTTATTTACAGGTGAGGGAACTAAGGCAATTAAGCCACAAAGAGTTAGAGAAATGTTACATACTAGAAAGGCTCTTACTTAGAATTCACATATTCCAAGTCCTTCATTTTACAAATGGGCAACTGAAGCTCAGAAATATTAAGCAACTCATTTGTGGACAAACAACTATTTAGAGTCAAAGCAAGGTCACTTGAATTGTTTTATTGTTTGTCTTTTTACCCCAGTGCTAACACAGTGTCTGAAACAGGACAGGTGCTTAATACATGTTTGCTGATTGTATAAGAAAATGAAATCAAAGGCATAAAGATCGGCACAGAGAAAGAAAAAATATTCTTACTGGCTGAGGACTTGATAATTCCTTTAGAAAATCACTAAGGACACTTACCCAAGCAATTTATAGAGTCAGAAAACTAACAGGATATAAAATCAATCCACTAAAGTCAACAGTATTTCTATATAATAATAACAAAATCCAAGAAGTAATCATAGAAAAGTAGGCCCTATTCAAAATAATGGCAAAATGGATAAAACATCTAGCAGTCAATTTACTGACTTGATTTATTTCCATGAATACAATTACAAGGTATTCTTTAGAGAAATAAAGAATGACAGCTTGAGGGATATATACATTTATGGTTGGGCCAAACAATATAAAAGTCTGAATGTATTATGCAAAGTAGTAATAATTCATTTGGAAGAACAAGAGAATCTCAAGGGAAATTATTAAAAATTATGAATTAAGAGAAAATATCACTTTCAGACCTCAAATTATACCATAAGGTAGTAATCTTCAAAACTAGTAGGCATGAATTTATAAAAAGAAAGGTAGATCAATAAAAGAGAGTACACAAAGAAGGATCAGAAGCAACTGGATTTCACAAACCTAAGGACATAAATAACTTGAGGGGGAAGAACTCCTTAATTGGCAAGAAATTATGGAAAATTTGAAAAACGATATGGTAGAATATGGGTTAAAACAACATTTTAGACCATCGACCTCCATTGGCTTTGTCTCAAAATGGCTATGTGACCTGAATCTTAAAGATCATACTTTTAAAAGGGGGGGGAAGGGTTTGGTACCTCTCGTAGTTGTATATAGGAAGAGAATTCCTAACCAAAGAATAATTGTCAAAGACAAAACTTTATTATATAATATAATTTATATTATATGAAACTGAAAAGCTATTTTCAAAACATCAATATAACATGGATAAGAAAGGATTCTGCAGACCATGTGCAAAAACTCTATCAAATATCTCTGATTAGAGTTTGACATTGCTAACATATGTAGGGAACTAGGAAAATACATAAGACCAACAATCATTTTGTGAATAAATGGACAAAGGGTGCAAAAAGCCATTTTCAAATGAAAAAACAATTATAAACTCTTAATAACCACATGAAGAATTGCTCCAAATCAATAATAATAAGAGAAACAAAAACAACTTTGAGGTTTCATCTTATACATGGCAAATTGATAACAGAAGAAATTGTACTAGGAAGCCACCTAAATTATTTATCCATACTTAAAAATATTATGGCTAGCCATATTCCAAGTGAAGTCAAAGCCAAAAATAGACATCAAAATTTACCAAAAAGCATAAATAGCAAAAAACTTGAAACCATCAGTCAGGGAAAGGATGAACAAATTGAGGAACATATGGAATACCATTGTATGAAGAATTTATAGAAGCGAATTTATAGAAGCCCTGGATATGAACTGATGTCTAGTGAAGTAAGAAGAACAAGGGGAAAATATTCATAATGATAACAACAAATAGCAACAACAAGAATGAAACTCAAAAAGGTATAATTATAATAATAAATAATGAAAGTTGGCACTTAAGAAGATGGAAAAATGAACCTTGTTCCCAACTTTGAAAAGGTGGAAGGCTATGGTAGTGGAACCCCGTATATATTGTCAGACTTAGCTGATTTGTTAATTTTGCTAAAATGCTTCCCACCACTACCATTTTCTTTCTTAAATTTTTGTCATAAGAAAAGGGACTTAGGTATTAAAAAATTAAAGTGATATAAAAACAAAAGTTATAATTTTTTTTTTAAAAAAAGAAAGGTAATACAAGTGAATTTCAAGAAAATGTACAGAATGAATTAAATTCAGTTCTACCTCACTAATTCTACTAATATCCTTTCTTAATTTTCTGTTGTTGTTTGGTCATTCACTTGTGTCCATCTAAACTCTCCATGAGGTTTTCTTGGCAAAGATACTAGAGTGATTTGCCATTTTTTCTCCAGTTTTATATAGGCAAAGGGTTAAGGGACTTGCCTAGGATAACACAGGCAGTATCTGAGGGTACATTTGAATTTTGATCCTTCTGGACTTTCTGACTCCAGACCCAGTGCTCTTCTCCTTTGGGTCACCTAGTTGTCCTCTTTTTAATAAGTTATGCTAAAATACTTTTTACCTGCTAGAATTAATTTTTAAAATCTACTGTTTAACCATAATGGAAAGGACAAACTACATTTACTTAGTTGGTTTTTGTATGTTACAAAAGAAGCCTTAATTGGAGAGTCCTAAATAGTAATTGTTAATGGAAAATAATTTTTTCAGTGCTCAAAAAGTAGAATTTTTTCCAGTTTTGTCAAAGGCAGTCATTACCTGAAGCCCAATTTCCTCATTGAACCTCAGGAAATAGACAATAATTACTTTTTCAAGGTGCCAACTACCTTGGGAAATAGTATAGTTCTGCTTCTAATTCTCTGCTCTTATTTGGTAAACAAAATTCAAGCTCAATTATTTTGACTCTGACTCAGAGAAATGTAGAATTCCCAAATATATGGAAGCATTTGCTAAAGTTTTAATTGGTTATATTAAAGAAACAACCTAAATTATCTAGATATTGAACATAATTATCTTCAGTCATAATCAGGTTACAACAATTATTATTAACAACTCATTTTTATCTCCAGGTTGGAAAGTCAAAGAAACAAAAGTCAAAAACCAAAAACATTTCTTTCGGATATCAGTCCAAATTCACTAAATGTACCAAGATATATTTTTACAATTAAATTTAAAAGTTTTTATACAAATAAAACCAATGTAATCAAGAATAGAAGGAAAGCAGAAAGGTAAGGAGAAATTTTTACAGCAAGTATCTCTGATAAAGGACTAATTTCTCAAATACATAGGGAACCGAAGTCAAATTTATAAAAACATAAATCATTCTCCAATTGATAAATGGTCATCGGATGTGATCAAGCTGTCTTCCAATGGAGAAATCAAAGCAATCCATAGGCATGACAAAAATTCTCTCAATCACTGTAGATTAGAAAAATGCACATTAAAACAACTCTGAAGTACCACCAGATTGGCCAATATGACAGAAAAGATAAATGATAAATGTTGGAGGGGATGTCAGAAAATGGAGACACCAATGCACTGCTGGTGGAGTTGTAATCTGATCCAATATTCTAGAGATCAATTTGGAACTATGCTCAAAGGGCTATAAAACCGTGCATATCTTTGATTCAGCAATATTACTAATAGGTTTGTATCCCAAAGAGATTTTTAAAAATGAAGGTGGGAGAGGGAAGTAACTATCTGTACAAAAATTTTTATTACAGCTCTATTTGTGGTAACAAAGAATTGAAAATGGAAGTGTTGCCCATCAATTGGGGAATAACTATACAAGTTGTGGTATATGATTATAATGAAATACTATAAGAAATGTGCCATAAGAAATGATGAGCAGGATGATTTTGGAAAAACCTAGAGAAACTCACATGAACTGATACAAACTGAAGTGAGGAGAACCAGAAAAACACTGTACACAGTAACAGCAATATTTTTTGATGAACAGTTATGAATAACCTAGTTATTCTCAGCAAGACAGTAGTCCAAGATAACCCCAGAGACTCATGATGAAAAATGCCATCTGCCTTCAGAGAAGGAAGTGATAAGAGTTGGAATGCAAACCAAAACATACTATATTTCACTTTCTTCCTTTTTAAAAAATTTTTTTAACTCTTACCTTCCGTCTTGGAGTGTATTGGCTCCAAGGCAGAAGAGCAGTGATGGTAGGCAATGGGGGTCAAGTGACTTGCCCAGGGTCACACAGCTAGGAAGTGTCTGAGGCCAGATTTGAACCTAGGACTGGTTCTCAATCCACTGAGCTATCCAGCTGCCCCTGACTGTCTTCCTTTTTCATTTGAGACCTCTTCCAAAAAATGACTAATATGAAAAAATGTTTTATATGATTGCACATGCAAAATTGATATTAGAGATTGTTTGCCATCTCAGGAAGGCAGAAGTGATGACAGAGATTAAGGGAGAGAGGAAGAAAAGAATTTAGAAGTCGAATTTTTTACATGAATGTCAAAAATTATTTTTACATGTAATTGGGGGAAAAATAGAATATTAAAACAAAAGAAAGAAAAATGCTGAAGCAGGATCTGTGAAAAGGACCAGACTCCAGTGATCTTTTAGAGAAGCAGTTTAGCGGAAGCTAGGTAGTTCAGTGGATTGAGAACCAGACCTAGAAATGGGAGGTCCTGTGTTCAAATTTGGTTTCTTCATTAGCTGTGTAGCCCAGTACAATTCACTTAATCTTCCCTCACCTCAATTGCCTAACCCTTACCACTCTTCTACCTTGAAACTAATACCCCGTACTGATTCTAAGAAGGAAGGTAAGGGTTTTAAAAAAGGGAAGAGGTTTACCTTTCAAGTTCTGTGGTTTTATCAATCAATCCACTTGTATCTACTATCTGCATTTTGCTATGTGTCCAACACTGCTAAGAAGCACTGGGGACATAAAAAAGAGGCAAAAAGTCCTTTCTTGATGAGTTTATAATCTAATAGGAAAAAAACATACAAATATATGTGTATGTGTATATATACATATATGTGTGTGAGTGTGTATATATGTATATATACGTGTGTGTGCACAAAGCAATCTATTTCCAGGATAACTAGGAAATAATTAACTAAGGGAAGGCACTAGAACTGAGAAGTTGAAGAAAGCTTCCTGAAAGAGGTGGGATTTCTATTGGAATTTAAAGGAGGCCAGCAGTCAGACAGAATTGGGATCTGTTATTGAACCTTTATTTTCAGGTGTCCTTTTTGGGAACAAGGACAACAACTGGTTGATTTAGAAAAACCAAAAATCCTTAGAATTTGAGATTAAAGTTGTAATTAGCAGTCTGGGTATTTCCCCTCTGACAGTACTCTTGGATCAATCCTTTTCACAAGGTATCTGTTGAGAGACATGACAGGAGAGCCCTTGGAGCCTTCTCCTCTATGATGTCCTTGTGGCTCTGAGAAATGGGCATTGGGCTTTGGTTTGTGCTCTTGTTCTTTCCTATTCTAAGTGAAGAGAGAGGATATTATGAATTTTGAAAGGTTAGAGGGTACTCCGGAATTCCAGTGTTCCAAAATCCAGGCTTGCAAAGAGTGCCTTCAGGAGTAACAGATCAGACGTAGCAAAGACAAGGACTAATCCATAGTCATACTACACGTAGGCATTAATTTGGTAGGACCAATGTTAATAAGGAACCGAGCCTAGAGGTGAGTGTCAGATGTGTGTGTGTGTGTGTGTGTGTGTGTGTGAGAGAGAGAGAGAGAGCGAGAGCGAGAGAGAGAGAGAGAGAGCGAGAGAGAGAGAGAGAGAAAGAGAGAGGTGGGGAGGGGATGGGAGGATATTTATATATTAGTTCTTGGTATGTCTTTGAAGTAAATGTCTCATTTAAAAAAACACTTTTAAAAACTATTTACTATCTCATAAACGACAGAATAAAAACAGTTTCAGGAGAAGAACCTGTTAAAATCTGTCAGACACCAATTTCTTTCTCCCTGGAAAACTGTACAGAGGTTTCTATAAGGCTTCAGGTTATCATCAAGCTTAATTCATCAAACAAAATATAAACATTTATATATGCATTTCTTGACCTTACACAGCATGAAATTGAGAGGTTTCTTTCATTTTCTGGCCCTTCAAAGCAACCCTCACTTTCTAAGTCCAAATAGAGTAATAATATGAGATTTGAATCCTGTTAAGACATTTGCCAAATGGCAGTTACAGTTACAATTTTCACTGAAAATGATAGATTATGAAAGAGAAATTCCCAAGAAGGAAAATTATGACCCCCATAAAGCACCTGTGTCTATAGAAGGTGTGTGTGTGGGGGGGAATCACTGGGATTTTAAATGCTGCAGAGTTCTGAATGAGACTGAAAAAAAAATCTGAAAATCATTCCTCCTAGCAATGTCATAATCTCATTACACAGGGAGGGTTGGAGAGATGGACAATACACAAAGATGGTACATGTCCTCAGCTGGGTTTTGCTCTCCAATTCCCATGGGTACCATACTAGGGCAGGCCCTTATTACTTCCTTGAATTTATTGTATTGGTTTCCTAAGAGATTTTCCTGTCTTCTCTCTCTTCTCTCCAATCTATCCTCCACACACCATCAAATTGATCTTCCTCATGTCCAGAGGAGGCAGAAAGCTACATCTTGAAGTTAGAATGGGAAGCCAATGGTGGTGAAGACTCACATTGCTGAAATGTTTTAAGGTTTAAAAAATGCTTTCTTCACAGCAACACTGTGTGACAGTCAGTGAAAGTATTAATACCATTTTGTACAATAGGAAATTGAGGGTCAGATGGTTTAAGTAACTTGTCTAGGATCACATAGCTGGTTAATCTCAGAACTAAGATCCCAACTTGAGTCTACTGACCCTGAATCTAGTGCCATTTCCATGACACAATGTGAGAAAATGGTAAAGCTTTCCAGGGGGGTTGGAGAATAGAACTAGAAAAAGGCACAGAGAGATGATCAAGTCGGACATGTTCAGTAACAAAAACTGAACTGGATAAAGTGAAGTGAAGGGTCCAGGGAGGGGTGATAATGAGACTGATGCCTGGAGCTGGGTCAGATTATGGAAGACCTTTAAATCCAGGCAGAGGCTTTTCATTTATATAGTTGAAATCCAAGGTGATGCTTTAGTGACCCTAGTTATATCTTAGGTACAAAGAAAAAAATGGAAAAGAAACTATTTCCAATTAAGCTTTGAAAAACACTCTAACCACTAGTTATTTTTAAATGCATTAGGGATGTAGAATTATGCAAATGACATCCAGAGGGAAATTATCCATTAGAAGTAAATTTTTTAAATTACCAAGGCCAATGGGTGAAAGTTACAAGGAGGTAGATTTATTCCTCTATGGCAGATTGTCCTATTAAAAGCTGCCCCCAAATGGAATGGGCTTTTCCATAACACAGTGTATTCCCCATAATTGGAGGTGTTTAAGAAGATTTCTGATCAATCAAGAAGTGTTTATTAAGGATTAGTCAAATCAATAAGCATTTATTAAGCACCAGCTATGTGCCATGCATTATGGTAAGTATTGGGGATACAAAGAAATAAAAAAAAAACACCTGAAAACTAGTCTCTGCTCTCCAAGAGCTCACAGTCTAATGGTAGTGCCAACATGCCAACTAATACGTACAAACAAGATATAGACAAGATAAACTGGAGACAATCTCAGAAGATTTAGGAAAACCAGGAAAGACCTCTTGCAGAAGATAGGATTTTCTCAGAAACTTGAAGAAAGCCAGGGAAGCGATGAGATAGAGGTGAAGAAGAAGATCTGAGACATGACGGACAGCCAATGAAAATGCACAGAGCAGGGTTAGGGAGTGTGTTAAACCAGGAACAGCAAGAAGGACAGTTACTGGATGGCAGAATATGTGAAAGGGAATAGTAACATTCCCTGACCTGGAGAAGCTTACATTTTATTGGAGGGAGACAACAGTTTTCACATATAAAGAAATGCAGGAAGAAATACAAGATTTATACAAAAAAATGTAAAGTGATCAGGAGGAAAGGTAACAAGTGGAGGAATCAAGAAATGCCTGCAAAAAAGAAGTGCCATTTGCCATCCCTTAAAGAAGCTAGTGTTTCCAACAGATAGAAGTAAAGAAAGAATGTATTCTAGATCTGGTTGACAGACTATTCAAAGACACAGAAGTAGGAAATGAAATATCCTATATTTGGATGAGCAAGTAGAACTGTTTGGTCAGGATTATAAATGTGGGCCAAGGCATAGGGTGTAATCACACCAGAAAAGAAGGCTAGAATGAGATTTCTAAAGGCTTTAAATGGCAAGCAGAAAGTTTGTATTCTCTCCTAGAAGCAATAGGGATCTTAGATTTTCAAATGCTATATAAGGAAGGTTTAAGATCTAGCACATCCTATCATGCTAAAAAGCCTTCTAGAACAGGGTCCATAATAAATCTGTTCTCCAAAGATGAGATAAGTCTGAAGAGGCTAATCACCAGTTTGGCAATAGGCAGGAAGATAACGTTTCTACTATTGTGACTTCAAAGTCAACAACAGTAATAGTAATAACTCCTAAAAGAGTAAATGAAATTGCTAAGTCATGCATATTGTTGATTGAAAATGAGGGGTTCATGACAGTGAGGGAAACAGAAAGAGATCATTACCACAAGAAATTACAGACATATTATCCTTGAGGAGCTCACTGATGAAAATTAAACAGTGAAATAGTGGGGACTGTGCACCATCATTGCAGGTTGAATTCATTTATTAGTATCTACCAAGTGAACTAGGATAGCCACATGAATAAAATTCTATACCAGAGGCTTTCCATCTTTTACAAACTAAAAGAGACAATTCCCTTATTGTAAATACAAATGCCGAAATACCTCTGAGAATTTAGCAAATAAACCTATAACATCAGATTCTTTTAATTTGTAAGTTTTGAACCGTTTTCTCTTTTATGTTTACTCACTGGAGATTAAAAAGGGCTAAATTGGGAAATGTTAAGAATGTTACAAAAGATACTCCAAAAAAGTACTTAAGGAAAAGAATTAAGTAACTAAGCTATAGTGGAACTACAGTTGTCCCTCGGCTATATAACAGTTCACTTATCTCAGCTTCACTGTATCACTTTTTTTTTAATATACATCACTGAGTTATACTTATTGGGCACTCTGATGGAATGAAAGGCAACCAACCACAATGCTGTGCTCTGTATCCTGGGCACTGATTGGTTCAGTAACTGGAGGTTAATGTAGTGAGCCATAAATAAACAGTTTAATCTGTAAATCCTATCAGATGAAGCTATAGCTGATAATTATAACTAACTGATGACTCCTTTCATTATTAAAAGTTTCCCTGTGTAATAAATTATTTTAATTTAAAGAAAAGGGGAAACTACGTGGGAAGCCAATAAGAGAATAGATAAAAATCTGAGACTCCTCTTTTGACCCCTTTTGTGATCCTTGTGATTTCTTGTTGAAAAGTATTGTGGTCTTATTGAAAAGCTTTAAGTTCCTAGCAAACCAGAATTTAAGAGGTTAACATTCTTTCCTTTTGGTCAGAAATGCAGCCAAGGCTGAAACCTTAGTTTAGCTGGGAAATTTGCCCCTGAGAAAAGTATTCTCAGACTTGGCTTGGTGATAACAAATATAGCTGAAAGTCCAGCCTGCTTCTTATCTTCACCTTGAAGCTTCTAAGCTTGTTGTATTGTCTATGTTAAAAATACAGCTCTGTGTAGTTGTGGGAAACTATCCTTGTGCTTTGGGGTGAAAGGGAGTTTGAATTTCTTATATAATAAACTTGTGACTCAATGGCGCTTCAGAGAAGCAGCTATGAGTTAACCATCAAGATCGTCTCCCATGTCCCATTATTTCCTTATCAACTAAGCTGTCTTTATCAGATTATCCTAGATGATAAATAGATCTTGAGAGGTTAACAGGAGTGTGAAAAAAGGTTTATAAAGCTTTAATATATATATATATACACATATATATAATAAAATAAATAAAACTTAATACTTAGAGATTTTCATCTATCACAGGGATCTCTAGAACATAACTCCCTTGATAGGTGAGGGATCACTGTATTAGAGTGATCGTGGCAAACAGAATTGTTGTCTACGACAGCATTTTCAGAAGATGTTATCATCCTGAACATTTATAATCTCCAAACTTCACAGAATACAAAGTTCCCAAATACAAAGACCTAGAAGACACTTAAACCATATGGGAACAAGAGGAGGTATCCATTATTTTGTCTCCCAAAGATGAGCTTCCATCTCAATGTTTTTCATTTATAAAAATCATTCATTTTATCCACTTGAACAGCAAATAAATATATAATCATTAGATTTAGAAGAATAGAATAGTCACTTATTTTCATAGTTTCTATATAAACTCTAAAAATGAAAATGAGATTAAGGAAGAAGATAATAATAATGATGTAACATCTTCAGGTGTGCAAAATGCCTTAAATTCATCATTTCACTTGGTCCTCACCACAATCCTATAAGTTAGGTGCTATTATCTCCATTTTATAGATGGGGCAACTGAAACTCTCAGATGTTAAGTGACCAGCCCAGGTTTGGTCACAAAGGGAGTAACTGTCATAAGCAAGATTCAAATTTAGGTTTTCCTGACTCCAAGTTTAAAGTTGAATTACTATGCCAGTTGACTAAATAATGGAGGAGCTGGGATCATCATTGGTCAAGAGAATAGCCTTAACTAAGGAAATCACACATAAGTTCTTCTTAAAGCATTGGAAATAAGTTTCTACACTGAGCCACTATCAAAATTCAATATTTTACTTAGAAATGATAACAGACTAAAGTACTTGAATTTAATCAACAGAGGGATACTCCTGTTAGCAGAAAAGTTCCAGTTGCCTAGCTAAGCCCTGAAAGAAAAGGGAAATAGGGCAGAAAATGTGGATGGTGAGTGAGTAGGTTAGCCTGGACATGGGGTACTCTTCCCAAGTGTCCTAGAATACCTGGGGAAATGTGGAAAGCAATAGCGCAGCTTTTCTAGGACAAACTGTGCCTACTTCACAAGTGTGCTAAGGTTCTAAGCTGTTGATCCATTTAATTCAATTCTACAAACATTTATTAAGGGCCTACTATGCCCATGACCTTAGTAGATCTAAGGGATAGAAAGTCAGTAATGTGTCTAATAAGGGAGACAAGATATATACATGTACAAATAATAATGCAAATTGGAACATGATTAAATATATCAGAGAGCCTGACTGATTTAGGAAACTTCTCTAATATTTTTTCTTTCTTAAGATATGAAAAGAAAGAGGAGAGTGATAGATAATAGCATACTTCTATTCATCATTATACTAACTTTGATTATAGTGCATATAGATTTCCATAACAGCAAATTCCCAGCCATCAAGCAGGGTTTTTACATGAAGTTAGTTTTGAATTTGATATGTGCTACTCTAGAATATATTATTTTAAGTCTTCATTTCTATCCCACTTTCCTCCTCCATCTCAGATAAACTATTATCTATCTTCTCTCTCAAATACTCAAATGTATCTGGGTACTCATCCATATGGATATGCCTTCCAACAACATAAATGATCACTCTTCCTTACCTGCTGGTCCTGCAGTACTCTTGTCCATGTCCTCTAATAAGTTCAAAACAAGGGATCAATCCAACATACTTGAGTATATTGCTTGACCTTGAGAGGGTCCCAGAGGAATACACAGGTGTTCATCGGTTACTTCTCACTCTTACCATGTGACAGATCCATCTTTTCTGTTCATGCATTTATCTGATATCTTTTCCTTGGCTTTTCCTTCTAGATTCCTCCTTTATAATGTACTGCAACCTGCTCTTGTCCACCATGCATATCTTTATTACCCTCTGGGTGTTCCTTAACTTCAGTTGTTTGAAGACTGTCACATTCCAAGATTCACAGCCATCAGTTATTCATCCATTCTTCTAAGAACTGGGGTTGGGGGGGAGACAAGCCAATGTCTTCTCTTCTGGGCTTTAGGTAATACAAACACAGACACTGGCAAATGTTATGTGACCAACTGAGAGTTGGCTCCTGTACCTTGAAATTGTTCTCCGCCCAACGGCAGAGATAGAAATGTCTCCATTCTCGTTAGAATTAGATAAACAGAGAAAACACACAGAAGCAGAGCAATTACACTGAAGCAATTCCTTGTTCAAAGAAGATTTTGCAGAGGATAGACATGATTCCAAATGCCATGAATGCCCAGGGATCTAAAAGTAATACTTTGGCAGTGTGAGCTCTATCTTACAAGAAAGTTATACACACACACTCTCACATATATGCAATAGTTTCTAATTAGTTTCAAATTGAGATCTAGAAAACACATTCTGAAAAGCTATTTTTAGAATCATTGAGGAAGTAGAATTTATATAAATGTCTTCAACAGGAAAAAAAAATCCAGTATCTAATAGAAGCATTTTTTTAAACTTCAGAGAATATTTTTTGTGGTGTAGTGGATTGAGCACTGGACTTTCAAGTCATGAAAACTTCAGTTTGAAATCTATCTATAATACTTGTTAGCTTTGAGCTATAGGGCAAGCCTTAACTTCTGTTTCAATAGAGTCCATAGTACCACACGTGTCTGCAAAAAGCCATCGATGGTCCATTAAGAGATCACAGATTTAAAGCTGGAAAGGAACTCTGAGGTCATCTACTGCATTCTCCTCATTTTACAGATAACTTTGAGGCCCTCGAAGTAGTTAAGTGACTTGTCCAAAGTCAGAGACATTATTCGCCAAAATACAAACATACCTACACTAAATTTACTGAGGATGTTGTTTATGAAGATGATTCTGAAATCTTCCAGATAATTAACAATAATCATTTTTAAAAGTTGAAATCTTTTACCAGCAAGTGGGATCATTCAATGACAATGATAAGGAACACAAGCATGCAAGATCACAGAATTCTAGGATCTAAGATTTGGAAAGGAGCTCAAAGGCCATTGGGAATAATCTGCATCTGAGCTAGAATTCATTCAAACAAGATCCCAAACAATTAACTATACAGCCTCTGGACCCCCATCAAAAGAAACCCACTAAATCCCCTGCCACCTCAAGCCATTTTCATCTTATTGTTTTCAATGAACAAAAACTATTTTCTGACCCTCCCACCTCTTTCTAACATGAGGGGTAGGGGGGAAGCAAAACAAAACCTTCTTAACAAATATGCGTGGTAAAACAAAACAACTTCCTGAATTGGTCATGTCCAAAAATGTATGTCTCATTCTGTACCCTGAGACTGCCCATCGCCTTTCTATCAGGAAGTGCTTCAACATGCTTCATCATCATGCAATGATCTGAATTCTTAAGTTTCTCAAAGTTTTTTTTTGTTTTTACACAGTTGCATTAATTGTATCAATTATTCTCCTGATTCTGCTCTTAATTCTGCATCCACTCACAAAATCTTCCCTGGCTTCTCTGGCAACTGTCCCTTTCACTGCTTCTTATTAACTCAAGCCAACTTACTAAATAATATGAAACTTTCTCTAACATCAATTCAAAAGCTGTCTTGCTGTCACTTCCAGCTAGTGCTAATGGTTTTACCCTCTGGGTTCAAGGAGAACAAGTCCAATGCCTCTTTCATATGACAATCCTTCAAATAAATTTAGACAGTTACCATATCTGTACTACTATCCTGTAGATTGCTCAGTGCTAAATATCCCCATTTTCTTCAACCTAATTTCCATATAATATGATAGGTGGCATATATATAGCACTCTGAGATTTGTAAATCTCTTTATACAGCAACTTTGTGAAGAAGGTAAGTGCTGCTATTATCCCCATTTTATAGATGTGGAAACAGAGGCCCAGAGAGGTTTGTTAATTTGTCCAGGGTCACAAAGCTAATGAGTGTCAGTGGCAAAATATGAACTTAGTTCTTCCTGTATTCTATCTATGTCACTTAGTTGACTGGTCATAATCTCAAATCCCCTTGTCATCCATCAAATTTGTCATGATCAAGTTTAGCTAACAGAAAAATGGTAAAGGTGGCAACTTTTGTCTTCAACACCCTCCACTAACCTCACTCTCTATTTTGCCTCCTGATTCCCAGGATCCTTCTGCTGCCTAATTCCAGGGAGAGCTCTCCCACTGCAGTTCCATTCTGCCCTCAGCAATAAATATTCTTTGCTCCAAATGTACCTTTCTAGCCTCCACTATCAAAGCTTCCATTACCAAATATTAGGTAGGCAACTTATCTTGGCTAGCTTTAAGGAAAGAAGAATCTGATTCAGGAATCCTTATCCTGAGGCCAATTAATTTGAAAAAACATATATTTGCAACTCAAAACAACAATTAACAATTTACAACAGAATTAATTTCCTTTTTAATTCAGTGGATTTTATTTTTTGCACTTAAAAACATAACTCTAAGACAAAGTCCACAGGCTTCACCAGATTATGGCCAATGGAGTCCATGATATAGAAAACAATAAGGATTATTGGATCATAACGCTAGTTTAAAATGAGATGAAAATGATCCAGAGTGACTTCTACTATAATGCCAATGAATCCAAGTCTCTGCTTTTCTAATGAAGAACCTTTCTGATGGGATTTCAGCCATATATCTGAGGGAAGAAAGGCCAGTCTTATTCCCTCATTTTAAATTGCTTAGGCTCAAGATTTTTAACCTGACTCACCCCCCCCAAAAAAAAAAGAATACAGAAGATATCAATTTTTAAAAAGGTATTTCATATATATATATATATATATAACTTAATTTTACACCTATTTCAGTGTTTCTCTATTAAGTGACTTTCTGTCCAAGTAAATCAGAGTGGAAGAAATCTCCATATTGTTTCTCAGTACTAGGTTAGCTCTATTCAGGCCTGTCTAGACCTGATACACAGCCTCCTGGCTAGGGCACTAGTTGTTTAACAAAGAAATAACAATGCAAACCTTTGGGTTATATGATGAAATTAGAAAGCAGAGATACAGGCTTTAATAATGTTAACAAACCTGGGAATTTAGGTCCAAAGGCACTTCCTGAGATTCCCTGTTTCATGATCTGATTTGGTTCACTGGACTATTGAGCTCAGAGTCTGAGCATCCAGTCTTTCTTACTATGTTTCCATTAGTTACATTAATATTGTTTTTCTCAGGCTATTTTCTAAGAAAACATGTCCACCAACTGTTCTATTTTCCTACTGAAAAGGACATCAAGCACTACTCCTCTAATTTTCCCTCTCCAATTACTAGCCAAGAAAGAAGGGGGTAATTGTGTAGCCAACCCAGCAAATTGTTGGTTTAGTGACATTTTGTGGCATTTTTCTTCTATCTCCAATATTGCTTCAGTATAAAACACAAGACTGGAATGATTTTCTGATGTTAATTGGAATATAAGTCAAGATATGTTTCCATTGTTCTCAGCACCTAACCTACCATTTGTTCTGGTGATCTATTCAGCTCTAAATCTATGATTCTATGATAGTGGTGGGATTTTGAAGAAGGTATTATTAGGGAAGAGATGTGGAGTAAAATAGTTTTCAAAAAGACCCATTATATCGTCATCATCACCACCATAGCTAGCATGTTAACACATTGAAATTTGCGAAGCTCTTTACATTTATTCTTTCATTTGGTATCTAAGCAAAAGTATTTTAAAACACAGGAAATACAAGACTCGCAAAGCACTTTGTAAGCCATTAGATTCATTAAGCATTTTATGAACCTATATTATTTAATTTTCATAATACTATGAGCAAAGCAGATTTACTATCCAGGGTTATAGTCATGTTTCAGATTAAAAAAACTGATGCAGAGATAAAGGAATTTGTCCTGAAACAACCATAAAACTATCCACAAGTGAAATGGTGCCTAGAGATGTCTACTTTCAATATTTACAGAAAGTTGCCTCCTCAAAATGCTGCTCCCAATACCTCACTGAAAGTGACCCTAGGCTCTTGACACTTTATCAACTAAGGGCCAGTCCTAGGAGGTTCGCTATTCTGCTCAAAAACCTCCACTTACGGCCCTGGCAACAGATCTAATTGATTCTCCAAAAACTGGCCTAGCTAAGGCCAGAGAGGATTGATCCCAGTAGACTGGCCACTGGGTGATATGAAGGTTTTGGCCACGGGAATCCAGTCAAGCAAAGAAAACTGCCAAGTGGCTTCAGTCTTGTTTAGTTTTATTCTACTTCTGCAACAATGGTGGTTCCTTCCATTACTATAGGCTTCTTTTTCTTCCCACTCCAGCTGGAAAGCTAGAACCTCCTCCCATCTTCCAGTCCTCCCTTTGTCCCTAACCCCCACCATGAACACTGTCTGGGCTTATAGTATGTCAGCATACACTCAGCCACATCTTTTACCAAAACATGGAATGAAGCCTACTTTGGTGTCAGCACTTCTTCTACCCTGGCTGTCAGTGTTTACTCTACATTAGTAAATTCATACTGTTGCAGACCTACTGGTTTTCACCACTGTTCGAGTGGTTATGGGCTTAAAGAGTTACTCAAAAACACAGGTGCTAAAGTTTCCAGCTATTTGGAAAAGAGTATTTTAAAAATTTATTATTTTAGATACAAGTCCCCTCTTTTTGTATTCTTGCAAAAACACTCAAAAGGGCACCTCAGTGCTTTTTTCCAGCTAAATCTAGGCAAATGATATTATAGTGATGAAATTCTAATGATTTTTTTAGTAAAGGCCTTATAGTTCTTTCTTCTCTGAGATGTTGGGATTCCTGTTAATGACCTTAATGAGCCTCCCACCATGAAAGAGCATTTTATTTTCACAGAACATAGATTAAAAAGCTATGATGCAGGGGGCAGCTGGGTAGCTCAGTGGAGTGAGAGTCAGGCCTAGAGACAGGAGGTCCTGGGTTCAAACCCGGCCTCAGCCACTTCCCAGCTGTGTGACCCTGGGCAAGTCACTTGACCCCCATTGCCCACCCTTACCAATCTTCCACCTATGAGACAATACACCAAAGTACAAGGGTTTAAAAAAAAAAGCTATGATGCAGTGGAACTATGGCCTACCAAAGATCACATAGTAAATTAGTAGTGGAGTCTGAGTATCCTAACTCCTAGGAAAGTGCTTTTTCCATTGTTATTTTATTTCCTATACATTTAACTCCACATGAGAAGTTCTTCTAGCCTAGGTACACCACCATTTTAGGACACAAAGAATCTAGCTTCCTGCTTGTCTGCCTGCTCCTTCTCTTGTCTCATTTGTTGGCTTATCATCCACATCATAGTACCGCACTGTAGGTGTCTATGTTCTCATCTCCTTCTATACTCTCCCTCACTAACCAAATATGGCCTTTTGATCTTGTGATACACATGTCTCCCAGGTCTATACGTAATGTCTCAAAAGACTTAGGGTATACTTAAGTTATTAAGACAAATAGTTTAAACCTGCCCTAATGCTTTTGGGACACTCCAGATTTCCAGTCTTAGTCTCTCCCTTGAGCTCCAATCCCATACCATTAGTTGCCTATTGGACATTTCAAATTGGATATGCCAGAGACATCTCAAAGTCAACATGTCCTCACTCTCCCTAGCCCCACATATACAAGCACATATACAATCACTTGCCAAATCATATGTGTGTGTGTGTGTGTGTGTGGAGAGAGAGAGAGAGAGAGAGAGAGAGAGAGAGAGAGAGAAAGAAATTCACTATACTTCTCACATCCACACAGGTACCACCCTAGTTTAGGCTCCTACCACCTCTCACCTCTCAACTGGTTCCCCTGACAAAACTTTTACCACGCCAGTCCAAATCCATCCTCTACATTGTCAACATATTCATTAAGAGTAGATCTGAAGGGGGCAGCTGGGTAGCTCAGTGGATTGAGAGCCAAGCCTAGAGATGGGAGGTCCCTAGGTTCAAATCTGGCCTCAGACACTTCCCAGCTGTGTGACCCTGGGCAAGTCACTTAACCCCACTGCCCAGCCCTTACCACTCTTCTGCCTTGGAACCAATACACGGTATTGACTCCAAGACGGAAGGTGAGGGTTTAAAAAAAAGAATACACTATCATTTGAAGCAAGAGGAGCATTAAGTTGATCTAGATTTGTAATATGCATGCTTCACATATTTATCAAGGAGAAAAATCCAAATGAAAGAAGACGTTTCCATTTTTGGAAAGCAATGTCCATTCCATCTTGGCAAACTCCTGGTTCTCACCTCAACACTGTAATACTTGGTACTCCAAATGGGCATCTCTGTGCTCAGAAGCTTCCAAACCAACTAATGAAAATATATCGTTGGAATTGCCATTCTTTGAAGCATATAGTACTGATCATTGCTTTAGTCACTGAAATTGATCCTGGTTTTTCTAACCTCCTTTGCTGGCTAGCTCTCTAGGAGAGAGACAGTAGAGCTGAGGACCAGGAGGTGCATCATACAGAGCTTCTCCACAAAATAGATACAAGCCAGAGAGAGGCCAGGCTTTTCCTGGGGGGAAGATCTCCATGGCCAAGAAGATGGTGCTGAGGTTAGGGAAATTTATTACTAGTATCAGATCCTACTGATGCTTTCCTGAAGTTATGACCATATGGCAGGGAGTATAGATTTAGTATTGCCATCCCTTATTCCCCAAAATCTTACCTCAATTTCATTTTTGAGGGTTACTGCTTCATCCTTAGGTAATAACAATTTCAATAATTGCCAGCCTGAGTGAGGACAGAAGAATTACCAGAGACACCTGTGAGAAAAGAAAACCTCCTTACCAAAGGACTAATGTCCTGGGTGATCGTTCATCTTGGCCATGTGATTCCAAATGATGACTGGCAGGCCTTATTAACAAGCACTTGTTTTTAATAAGCTGGTTAAAGCCCTCCTAACCTCCACCTTAGGGGAAACATTATCTTCCTTCAGGGTGCAACTCAAGTACCACTTTTTATATTAAAGCTTTCGTGGTACCCTCATCTGTATGTAATCTCCTTTTCAAACTACTTTATACTGAAGTGTTTCGTATATATTTCCTTTATATTTATTCTACATATGCTTACATATATCCTTGTTGGCCCTCCCCCATTGAAAGGTAAGCTATTTGTTTTATTCATTGTCTCTGTATCCGCAATGCCTAGGACAATGTCTGCCATATAGTAGGCTCCTACCATATACTTATCGGCCCACTGTTTGCCCTCAGCAGTCATCTAGTTCAATCCCTACACAAGAGGAGTACTTGCTATCAATCCCTCCCCACAACCCAAATCAGTAATCTAGCCTCTCTGAAAACTTCTGAGGAAGTTTCAATGTCTCAAAGCAGCCCATTCTCCTTTGGGACAGATGTCACCATTAGGAAGTTTTTCCTGACATCAAATCTAAATCTGCCTCTTTGCAACTGCAATTCCTTACTCCTTGCTCTTCCTTCTGAGGCCAAACAGAGCAAGTCAAATCCCACCTTCACATGATTGCCCTTTGGATACTTGAAAACAGCTCTCATATTCCCCCGGAGTCTTCTCTTCTACAGGCTAAATATGCCCAATTCCATCAACCCTTCAACACAGTGGAAAAATAGCAACCATAGCTCTAAGATATTCCCCATTGGCCCTGGGATGGTTAGCTCTTTGCTCTTGGGCTGTTAATTAGATTTTCTGTTGTATCTGCGTGCCAGGCAGATAAAGCATGGACTGGAACATAGGGAAAGAAACAGACCGAGGGATTCATCTTTGGGACTCTTGATGCACATGACTGCATTTCTCCCTTCTGAAGTAGCAGGGAGGAGGTGATTAAGTAATCAGCACCATGGCCTCAGAGGAATGTACATCCCTAAAGCTCACTAGGCTTTACTGCTCAGGACCATGCTCACCAGGCTTTGCTGCTGCAAAAAATGGAAACCTCACTGCAGTGTCCTAGATAAAGCAGGTAACATCAAATGCAATTCAACTTCCATTTTGGGCAGATGGAGTTCAATTCAGAGAATATGGTTTCCCTTTACTTCCTCAATTATAGGTTAATAAAAAATTGCTTTTTACCCCCACATAAAAATGTCACCAGAGACTTGACACTACAATTTCTCTCACAAGGGCCTTTCCTACCTGGCAAAAGCATAAAAAACAAAGTTGATAATGCTATTAATAAAGGTCTGCCTGGATCAGAATGTGGTCTCGTAAGAAAACTTAGAGCATTTGAGGATTAATCAAATGAATGGAGAAGAGTGACCTAAGATCAGTGCCTGATATGTCACTTTGCTATGTTCCGCTAGGCGGAAAGAAAGTAACTAATTGACCTATGTTCTGCCTTTGACTCTGAGGGCCTAACAGCATGTTGAAGGCTACTAATTTTTTTTAAAACAAATTGAAGGGAAAAAAGATGAGGAAATGTACTTCTCACTTTATATTGGAGAAGTAGGATATTATGGATGTGGAATGCCACATAGTGGATTCTGGTGGCCTCTCAGTTGGGTCTGCTTTTTTCCCCCTTCATTACAATGGTAAGTTCAATGAATTTTTGGGGAGGGCTGAAGTGAGGGGGGATATGCAGAAATGACTGTGATGAAGAACAGAGCACATCATTAAAAGTTAATTTCAAAGGAAAAAGGCAACAGAGGGTGAAGGCCAAGATCCCAGCCTGCAAATCTGAGGTTATGTGACAAGAGTCACGCAGGATGAATATGAGAGAGATGATAGTTACAATCTCTATTCTTGGAGGGAATACCCATCTCAATATGATCAAGAATTTATTTGAGCATATCTTGCTTTGAAAAATAGTATGATACAGTAGATAATCTGATCTGCCAGATTTGAAGTTATGAAGATCCAAGTTCAAATTTCACAACTGGCATTTATAACATATTAGAAATTCAATGAATCTTTCTGAGCCTTGGGTAAATCTCCAAGATTATGAATTACAGATAAATTGCTATCTGCATCAGTGGAGAGAGTTATCGTCTGAACAAAATCACAGGACATTTTATTGACATTCATTTTGAACAACTAAAGTCTAAGTTTCTTAACCACAGCAATTATAGAAGAAAATATTTATGTGGTGTATATTTTGTGTTCAGTACTGAGAAAGGTGCCAGGGAAGGAGGAGTGTTACAAAGAATATCAAAGGCATAATGTGTATTCTCAAGGATTTATAATCTGTCCTCTATTTCTTATTAGCTATGTGACCTTAGAATTTAGATAAAGTTGCTTGGGGCTTTAATTTCCTTGTGTAAAATGAGCAAGTTTGGATTAGAATCTCCAAAGTACCTTTCATCATTATTTTTATAAGCCTTATGTATACTCAATACAGTACTAGGCTTTTAAAATACAGTACACATGCTTTTAAAATGCTTTTAAATTTTTTCAAATATTTAATTTTTCCCATTACATGAAAAAAATTATTAACATGTTTTCTAAAATGTGGAGTTTCAAATTTTCTCCATCCCTAATTTCCTCCTTGTCCTCCTCAATAAGAAGGCAAGTTATTTGATATAGGTTATATATGTGCAATCATGCAAAACATTTTTCCATATTAGTCATGTATAAAAATAAAGCACAGACAAAACTAAGTAAAAAAAAAAAAGGTAGACTACAATCTGTAATCAAACTCTGTTAATTTTTCCTCTGGAGATAGTTAACATTTTTTCATAAGTCCTTAAAATTAATTGTCTTGGATCATTGTATTGCTGAGAATAGCTAAGTCATTCACAGTTGATCATTTTACAATATTGCTGTTAACAATGTACAATGTTCTCCTGGTTCTGCTCACTTCACTTTACATCAGTTTATATCTTTCCAGCTTTTTTCTGAAAGCATCCTGCTAGCCATCTATTATAAAGCCCAATAGTATTTAATCGCAATCATCTAACAAAACTTATTTAATCATTCACCAATAGATGGGCAAAAATGCTTTCTGATACTAAAAATTTATATGACACTAGCTAAGTGACAGAAGTGTGGATCAATGGAACAGACTAGGGGTAAATGACCTCAGCAAGCTAGTGTTTGATAAACCCAAAGATCCCAGCTTTGGGGATAAGAACTCACTATCTGACAAAAAAAAATACTGAGGAAAATTGGAAAACAGTATGGTAAAAATTAGATATAGATCAATATCTCAACCCTATACCAAGATAAGGTCAAAATGGGCATATGATTTAAACATAAAGTATGAAATTATAAATAAATTAGGGAAATATAGAATAATTTACCCACCAGATCTATAAAAACAGAAATCCTTTATGACCGAATAAGAGGTAGGGAACATTACAAGACATAAAATGAATAATTTTTATTATATTAAATTAAAAAGGGTTTGTACAAACAAATCAATACAAACCAAGATTAGAAGGGAAACAACTAACTGGGAAAAAATGTTTATAACAAATTTCTCTGATAAAGGTCTCATTTTTCAAATATATAAAGAACTAAGTCAAATCCAAGTCATTCCCTGATTGATAAATGGTCAAAGGATACAAATAGGAAGTTTTTAGATGAAATCAAAGCTATCAATAATACAAAAAATGCTCTAAATCCCTCTTGATTAGAGAAATGCAAATTAAAACAACTGTAGGGTACCACCTCACACCTATCAGACTGGTCAATATGACAGTAAAGGAAAATGATAAAAGTTAGAGGGGATGTGGCAAAATTGGGACACTAATACACTGAAGGTGGAGTTGTGAACTGATTCAACCATTCTGGAGGGCAATTTGGAACTATGCCCAAAGGGCTATAAAACAATGCATATCCTTGATTCAGCAAAACCAGAACTAGGTCTGTATCCCAAAAGTAAAAAAAAATGAGAAAGGACCTACTTGTACAAAAATATTTATAGCTGCTCTCTTTGTGGTGGCAAAGAACTGGAAACTAAAGGGATGTTCATCTATTGAGGAATGAATGAACAAATATGTGGTATATGATGGTGATGGAATATTATTGTACTATAAAGCAATGATAAACAGGATGATTTCCTAAAGAGCTGCAAAGACCTACATGAACTGATGCGGAGTGAAATAAGTTGAACCAGGAAAAACATTGTACACAGTAACAGCAAAATTGTGGAATGATCAAATGTGATAGACTTTGCCACTAATAGCAATACAATGATCCAGGACAATTTGGAGGACTTATGAAAAATCATGCTAAACACCTCTAGAAAAAGAACTGTTGGAGTAGGAATGCAGATGAAAGCATACAATTTTTCACTTGTTTATTTGGTTATTTGTTTGGGGGTTTTGGTTTTATAAGATTATTTGCTTACAAAAATGAATAATAAAGAAATATTTTGCGAGATAATAAATATATGTATAACCCAGACTGAATTGCTTGCCAACTTCAGGAGAGGGAGGAAAAGAGGGATGCAGACAATTTGGATCATATAACTTCAGAAAACTTGTGTGGAAATTTGTTATTACATGTAACTAGTAAAAAATAAATACAATTTTAAAAGATGTTATATAAAAATATAGGCACTAAAAAGCAAAATATCCATATATTTAACAGTAAATCTGTCTGAGCTTCAGGAAGAACTGGACATAAAAAATAACTGTTGGAGACTTTACTGTGCTCCTTTCAGAAAGAGTTAAATGAAATGGGAAAATAAACAATTCAAGGATCTAAACAAAATAATAGAAAAAATAGAAATGCTAGATCTTTGGTAATTATTAAATGAGAAATCATAGTGGTGTAAATGTTTTTCAGCTTCAAATAGCATCTTTACAAAAATTAAAATACATTAGGGCCTGAAGAACTTATCAACAAATTCACAAAGTCAAAAAAATTAAACGTAAACTTTATAGATAGCAATTGTAATAAAAAGAATATCAATAAGGGCAAATAGAAGAATTGATTCTTTAAGAGCCTAAATAATGTAATCCTTAAGAAATTGCACAAAAGAATAAATCATAGAAAAACTGTATATTAAAGAATATTATATGAATAGGTCAACACACAAACATTTATGAGATGCACTTAAAGAAGTCCTTATAGGAAAAACTGCATTTCTAAATACTTAGATTGATTAAAGAAGGAAGTAATAAACTGATCATGGAACTAAGAATAAGCTTAGAAAATCAATAAATTGATAAATCCATAATACATATAAACACAAAATAGAAATTCTCAAAATAAAGATATTTTAAAAATTAAAACAGAAAATGAAATTATTAATAAATTTAAGTTGTTTTTTAAAGAGACAAGTAAAAGACAAACCATTAGCTACTATGATTCTTAAAAAAGGGCAACAGTTTACCAAGATAAAATGGGGTAATTCACAATAAATTAAAATGAAATTGTAGGAAACTAGTATATCCAATTAGAAAACAAATTAAATGGATGAATATTTACAAGAATACTCAATACCCTGATTAATACAAGAAATAGGTTTTCTAATCTCAGAAATAAAAATTAAAGAAAATAATGAATATCCTCCCAAAATATTCTAAGTCAAATTTACAAATAAAGTCTGTTAAAAATATAAAGAATAGGGGCAGGTAGGTGACTAAGAGGATTGAGAGTCAGGCCTGGAAACAGGATGTACCTGAGTCAAACCTAGCCTCAGACACTTCTTAGTTTTGTGACCCTGGACAGGTCACTTGACCCCAATCTACCTAGCCCTTACCACTCTCTAATACCATTGAACTGATATTTGGTATCGATTCTAAGACAGAAGGTAAGGTTTGCTTTTTTTTTTTTAATGTAAAGAATGATTAATTTTTATACTGCTGGAATTTTTTTTGAAGGAAAAAAATACAAGTCCACCTATGAGACAAATGTGTTATGTTTTGTTTTTTTTTTTGAAATCCCTACCTTCTTTAGAATCTATACTGGGTATTGGTTCCAAAGCAGAAGAGAGCAGTAAGGGCTAGACAATGGGGCTTAAGTGACTTGCTCAGAGTCACAAAACTAAGATGTGTCTGAGGCTAGGTTTGACTCAGGTACATCGTGTTTCCTGGCCTGGCTCTCAATCCACTGAGTCACCCAGCTGCCCCCAAATATGCTTTTGATAACCAAACCAGAGACAGACAAGACAAAGAAATAATAGATAACAGTAGTGATTATGGCTTAAGTGGATAAATATGAAAAGTCAGAAATACTAAACATTTCCTTTGTAGGTCATAACACAATAAAATTAACGATCAGTTTTGTGTGGAGTAGAATTTTGGTGAGGCTCGTATCCCCAGAAATCACTCTAATGAGCAGACAGAAGACTTGATGAGATGCTGGCAGAGAAAAGTGGCTTTATTTGGAGAAAACATTGGACAGCAGGGAAGTGGTGGGGTAATGGGGGCAGAGAAACGAAGGAAAAGGGATTCTGCCCACAGAAGCAGCTTGCTCAGGCCAAAAATGTCCCCTCTTCTTCTATGTACAATCACAGACTTTTATAACAATCCTAACACAAGATTCTCCTCCCCTCTGTCCAATCCCACTGGGGGGGGCACTATGACATTTACAGTCTTGAGCATGTGATGTTCAACATTATGTATGCCTAAAGACCCCCATGATCGAGAAAAACCCATGACTATCATGGTATCATGGGATTCCCAGGCTGGGACCATAATGATACTTTTGAAACTCACTGCACTTTCCCTCCTTCAGCTTATCTTAACAGTTTGGCTTTCTTCCCAGGGTACAGATAAACTCTTCTCAAGGTTTTTGAAAATAGGAAAACTAAAAGTTTTAAGGGATAGGGGTGCAGTTTTATTCTAAAGAATAGCAATACTAAGGGGTCTTGAAAATTGGGGTTACAACAAGCCAAATAATACTCTGAAAATTACACACTGAATCTCATCTGATACAAGTTCAAGGAGCATAAACAGAAGACACAGACTCACATGTAAACTTCAGAATGAAATCCTGAACACTGAGTAAGACAAAGAACAAATCAAAGAAACAATTAATAAAAGTGATAGCAATGAGAGAACATATCAAAATTTCTGGAATATAACAAAAAATTATGTCTCCCAAAAGTATATTAACAAAATGGAAAATGAAAGAACTAGTAAACTATAAGTGTACTTGAAATTAGAAAGCCAGTGAATGAACCATTTAAAAAAGAAGAGATACAGGAAACTTATAGAGATAGAGAGAGGATATTTTAAAAATTGGAAACTAAAAATAATGTAAAAATGATAAACTAAAAGCTGGGACTTTGAAAAATGGTAAGGAAATTGGCAAACCTTTACACGTTGTATTATTAATAAGAAGAGGGCAGAAAACCAAATTAACAAAATAGGAGATGAACAAGATGAGATCATAACAGCAGGAACAACAAAAAAAAATTATCCTGATGACCTTATTTTATGAAACCCCCAAATTTACTTTTGTCTTTTGAGAACTTGCCTTTGGGGAAGTCCCAGACTGACCCTAGTCTTAGAATGAACACTAAGCTTTAAAATTGAGAAAGGGTTAAGTGAAGTAAGCAAGGATGAAATAAAACTATCCTTATTTGGTGATATGATCATTTATTTAGAAAATCCTAGAGAATCAGCCAAGATACTAAATGAAACAATTAAAAGTTTTAACAAAGCTACAGACAACAAAATCGCCCCACAAAAATCAATGCACAAAATGAGTGAAGATAATTTGTCAAATACAAAATCCTTTTTCAGATTCAATTACAAAGTTTTCCATTAAGAAATTTGTAAAAAATGTTTACATAACTGGAAGAATATTCACCAACATAAAAAAACGAAAAATATTATCAAACTTTATAGTGTACTTGCTGTAACAATCATCTATCAAAGGGATTCTTTATAGAATTCAATGAAATAACAAAATTCATTTGGAGAAATGAAATATCTAGAATATCAAGCGCAATAATGAAAAAGTTAGTGATGAAAGAGAAATAGCACTTCTAGACATCAAAATAGATTATAATACATCAACCATCAAAATCATTTGGTAATAGAACAACAAAGATAGATTAATGGCATGCCTTGGACAAGGAAAAATCATATAACAAAATTCAATAATTCAGTGTTTGATAAAATCCAAAAAATAAATTAATTAGGAAACAACTCCATATTTGATTAAAAAAAACTGCTGTGAAAAAATGGAAAGGAGTGTGGTAGAAATTAAGCTTAAATTAGTATTTTGAGCAATTTTCAACAATAAAATGAAAATGCATATGTATGGTTAATATTAATAACCATATCATTAAACAGTTAGAAGAGAAGTAAATCATACACCTTTCACAACTTAGGAATAGGAGATGAATTCTTATTACAAGCCAGGGATGGGACAATTATAAAGAATAAAATATATAATTTTCACCATGTGATACTGAAAAACTACCATTCAAACATAATTAATGCATCAAGTAAAGGAAGAGAAGTGATCAAATGGGAAAAAATAAAAAGTGTTTTTATCAAATTTCTCTAGTAATGGTTCAGTATCTATAATATTAAGATAACTCAGTTATGTTCAGGTAAATAGATGATAGATAAATATACACATGTATATCTATGTAAAGAAATATCTACATAAATATATAGATACACACTACACACAGACATGTGCACGCACACACCAAAAGCTACTCAGTAGGTAAATAGTCAAAGAATATGAACACTTCTCAAAAGAAAAGCTGCAAATTCTTAATCATATGAAGGAATATGCCAAATTTCTAATAAGAAAAATCCAAATCAAAACAATTTTGAGGTTTCATCTCATACATATCCTGAAAACTCAACAAGGATGACAAAAGGCAGGAACTGTCAATGTTGGAGAATTATAACAACATAAGAAACAAAATACGGCAATAAAATTTTCAAACTTGCAGACACATCAGGGCTACATAAATTGCTATCAAAAAAGAGAAGAAAAGCACTACACCAGACTCAATGAATGAGACAAATGTAGTCCTAATAAGTAAGCCAGGAAAGGATAAAACAAAGAAAGATATTTAGATAGATGAACATTATTTGTGAACATTACTTACATTTTTAAAATAAAATCCTGTTCAAAAGGCAATTCAACTAAAAAAATCATTCATTATGACCAAATTAGGTTTATGCTGAGTTGTCAAATAAAATTCAACTTGAGGAAAATAACTGGCATAATTAATCCTTTTAAAAACAAAAACACCCAAACCCACTTGCTTTTCTCAATAGATGTCAAAAAAAGCTTTTGACAAAATACAACACTCATTTATGTTCAAATGAATAAATCCTAAGAAGTACAGACTCAGAATGACCTTTTAAAAATACCCCCAAAAGTATCTATGCAAAACCAAAAGCAAGTAACTTATAGCAACTGAGGAAAACCTTTCCAAATAGAGTACAACAACCTTGTTCACTCCTCTCATTATTATTACAATTCAAGAAATGCTAGCTATAGCGATATTAGAAAATCATATTTATTTGTTCATGTCCGAATGGTTTACTTAGAAAATCTAGAGAATCAGCAAAGATTCCCAATGATTGAGACAATTAATAGCATCACAAAGTTGTGGGCTACAAAATCAACTCATGAAAATCAACAGCATTTCTGCACAATAAAAACCAAATCCATGAAGTAATAACAGAATGGAGAATCCCATACAAAATAACTACAAAATATAGAAAATATCTAGGGATCTGTGTACTAAAGCACACAAAATATTTCTGTATATTCAAATAAAAAGAGCTCCTTAAAGAATTTTTTTCAAAAATCCAACTTAAATACCTGGAGAAATATTCTGGATTCATTGGCAGGCCTCGTCAAAGCAATAAAAATGATGCCACTACCAAAGTTATTTTAGAGTTTTATTGCCATACCAAACTAGAAAAGGGACAGTCTATAGCAGTGATGTCAAACCTTTTAGAGGGACAGATGATGTAAGAAATGTCCTCAGGCAGCCACGGAGAGGGAGAGGGGAGTAGCCCTGTCCCTCTGGCTTTCTAGTAAGGAACTCTTGCAAACTCTGTACTGGGGTGACAACACATGCCCACAGAGAGGACTCTGAGTGCCCCCTCTGGCACACATGCCATAGGTTCACCACCATGGGTCTACAGCATTTGAAAAAATAATGAAATTTGTTTATATCTAAAATTTTAAGGAAGAATTTTGAAATTGAAAGGATGAATGTTGAATCAGCAGTCCAGGTCTTAAATGATTTTGTAAAAGAACAGTTATTAAACAGTTTGGCAATGGTTAAACAATAAAGAGGGCAGTGCAATAAACTAGAAGAGGGAGAATCAGAAACCATGTTATTCCATAAGCCAGTGTCTGATAAACTAAAAATGAAAATCACTTGGGAAAAAACTTCCCAAATAATTATTTTTTAAATTTAATTGAAAACTGGAAAACAATCCAGAAGAAATAAGCTTAAATGAACATTTAAGCTATTTTTTCACAATAAAATCAAAATGTAAATATGGCTTTATTATTAAAAGTATGAAGCAATTTAATCATAAAATTGTAGTTTGCTATTTCCTTCTTCAGTTCAATTTACAGATGAAATTGAAGCAAACAGGATTAAGTGACTTACCCAAGGACACACAGCTAGCGGGGCCATATTTGGATTCAGAAAGAGAAGTCTTCCTTGACTCCAGGATTTGAGCAGAATTAAAGCAACTAGGATAAAGAAAGAAGTGGTTGAATGGGTGAAAGCTTTTGTATCAAATGTCTCAGATTAGAGTTTGTCATCTTAGATATATAGGCAAGAAACAGGTATCTAATATCTAATGTGCTATATGCTGATTAAACATTTAAAATAAAATTTGTCCAACAAACCACAACAATTTATCCAAAAATCATTCAGGAAGGTTCAGTATCAGGATAACAATCAATATTATTTACATAAAAACATTGAAAATCACATCATCAGCTCAATAAATTGGGAAAACTCTTTAATGATGTCAACATTCACTTATGCGAAATAAACAAAAACAGTACAAGCATAAAATCTCTTAAAAATATCCTCAAAACCATCTAAAACCCCAAACAAGTGTCTTATGTAATAGTTTCACAAGTCTTTTCCAATAAATTATTGGAAATGTATTCAATTCCCTTGCTATTTTTTGGCATAGTTTTCTCGAAATATTTGCCCTAGAACTGCAAACTTTTTACAATCATATGAAAACATGCTTTGAAAAACCTGACAAAAACACAAATCCAACCTTAAAGTTTCACCTCACGTCCAGCAAATTGACAAAGATGACAAAATATAGGAATAATCAATGATGGAGAAATTACAATTCATAGTAATGTTAAAAAAAGATATTTCTAAAACTTATTTTATAAAGCAGTAGAAAGTGAAGTTGTTTTTTTTTTTCCCTAGGAATTTGGTTGTACATTTAAAAATATCTTTAGGCTTAGGAATCCATCACAAAACAAACAAAAAAACCACAATGAAAGTCTCTTATCTTAGAGCAGTTTCTTAAAGACATCATAGCCCTACCTTGGCACCGGAAGGGTAGACGAGTAGTCTAGTAGCTCGTGGATGATGGAATAGCGGTTGGTTTGGCATATTCGGCTTTGATTTTATTTCCTTAGCAGGTTATCCAGGACCAGAAGGCCAATTTCAGGTTTAAAATCACACTAACTCTGTAGCCCTCTTTCTACAGTTGGACTAAAGGCGCTCAGTAGTAACCAACTACTATAAAAATGGCTGCCTATATGGGCAGGTGCCACGACTAGACCAACCAATGAGAGATGACCAAATAGGGCCATACCAAGTAGAGTGGGAGGGAGGGCCAGACCAAGTGTGTGAAAGTGGAGGGTAACCAATGAGAGATGACCAAATAGGGCCATACCAAGTAGAGGGGGGAGCAGGGCCAGACTAAGAGGGCTAAAAGGTGGGAAGCTAAGTGAGGGATGGAAGGACAGGGCCAAACCAAGTAGAGTGATGTGGGCAGGGCCAGACCATGTGTTCTGCAAATGGGGGTGACTAGTTATAAATGAACCCAGTGGATCCGTTCTGGGATTTGGTCTCTCTCCAGTGATGGGCAAACTATTCCCCGCGGGCCAGATCCAGGACGTAGTTTGCCCATAGCTGCCTTAAGCAATTCCCTAATCACTACGCCCCGCCCCCCCCCACCTCATCCAGATGTAGTAGATTAGGGAATTGCTTAAGGCAGTGATGGGAAAACTATGGCCTGGATCTGGCCCGAGGGGAATAGTTTGCGGGTCACTGGACTAGGCTATCAAAGCTCCCAACCACTTCTGCTAATGTATTCCTAAGTCTTGCAACCTGGTGAGGCTTTGACTTAGCTTTTTGCTTGGGAAGTACTAAATTTTCATTTATAAATGCAGGAGTGGTAGACCGAGTGGCCATTTGAACTGGAAGCCCTTGCCAACCTGTCTCCTCAAGGTTGCATACAAGCCACCTGAGGAGTGATCTAGTTTAGAATCTACACATTCTTATACACAGAAGCATTCATACCCCATGTAAATGAAGAAGCATGCCAAAAAGAATCTGACATCTGAGTAATAGGCTACCTACTTAAGAATTAATAAATCAGAACTCTCTCCTGGCAGAGAAGTGGGGGGCTACCAGGATGGAATGTTGCATACATTTTCCAACAAAATTTCTGTATTGGCTATGTTTGCTTAATTGTTGTTGCAGAAGGGTTCAAACTGGATGTGATGAGTAGGAAGTAGAAAGACGTCAGAGATAAAAATGGATTCTTAAAAAAAGTAATAATAAAACATATAGCTTGTCTTTTCATTCAACTCATGTGTCTCTAGCCTTATTGAATCTAATACTACTTTTCTCTCTTAATATTTATTGAATGCCAATGATGTACACAAATCACAAGATTTTTATAGAGTCCCAACCAAGTCTGCTCAGAATTTGATACATAAAGAGATGCAGTGTAAGAAATATCATTTTAGATTCGTATTGCAGGTTAATGTCTGCCACTTCACCTGATCTTCTCAAAGCCTCCTCCCTAGTCTATCCTCTCTGCCCATCTTGTTTTAATTTTGAGAAGGGGAAATCTCAAGAAATCCCAAGAATTCACACCTAGAATCACTCCTGAAAGGGACCTAAGAGATCATCTAATACAACTTCTCATATTTTAAAAATCTCATTCATGACTTTTGTCATAGAATGTCTAAAATAGATTTTATTAGTATCTTTGTTTTTTGCATTGACTAGATTTCCCCTTGTATCCCTCCTCCTCTTCTTCCCAGAGAACTATCCCTATAATAATTTTTAAGAAGAAAAAGAACAAGAAAATCAACCAAGACATAGAAATTAATTTTCTGTTATATCTGCAAATGAAATGTGGTCCATAACTCTTCTTTGGAATCAAGCCCATTCACAACATTCAATTTCAATTCCTTTGAGAAAGTTGTGCCTTGTATTTACATTATTGCATTTAATGTATTTAAAATTTCCCTAGCTTTACTTCTTTTTTGCATCAGTTCAGATAAGTCTTCCCATGCTTTTCTGTATACATCATGTAATTTCTTACGACATAGTAATATCCCATTACATTCAGGTACCACAGTTCATTTATTCAGTTCATAGTCAATTTTTTCCAATTCTTTTATAACCATATAAAGGGCTGTTAAAAATATTTAGGTGTATATGGAGACTTTCGTTTTCTCATTGACTTCCTTGTGGTTTATGCCTAGCAGTGTAATCTCAGTATAAAAATGTATGGATATTTTATTCACTTCATTCACATAATTTCAAATTGTATTCCAAAATAGCTGGACCAATTCATAGCCTCTCATTTTAACCTTTCCAGTATTGATTAACTATCTTTTGGCATCTTCACCAATTTGTTGGTTGTGACATGAAAGCTCAAGGTTGTTTTTATTTACATTTTCTAATTTTAGTGATTTGGAGCATCATTTTATGTAATTGTTAATTGTTTATAGATTTTTTGAGAACTAGTCATATCTTTTGGAGAATGGCTTTCACTCAATAATATTTCTATTAATTGTCTGTATTTCTTGGACATCGAATGCTTATCAGAGATAATTATAACATTTTTCCCAGTCACTTCCCTTCTTATCTTAGATGAATTCACTTTCTTTGTGCAAAAGCTTTTTGATTTCCTATAAATCAAAATGATTCATTTTATCTTTTTCTAATTGCCTCTATCTCTTGCATATTTCAGAATTTATCATTTATCATTTACCCATAGTTGGTAATCAAAGAAAAAGAATTTATAAGGTATATGATCAATTTTTCTTCTAATTGTTTTTCTTGCATGATATTTAATATTAAAGTCATGGATCCCTTTTGAATTAATTGTAAAATATGCTATAAAAAATTGGTCTAATTTCCATTATATTGCTTGCCAAGTTTCCCAAGTATCTTTTCAAGCAAGGAGTTTTTTTTTTTCTAGGTAATTTATGTTTTCAAGTTTACTGAACACTGGATCACTGAGTTACAGTTTTTAAAAGTTCTTCCATATCTAGTCTGGCCCACTTATCTATTTTTTTTATATTTTAACCAATATCAAATTGTCTTGATACCTGCTGCTCTGGAATATGGGGAATAGTTGGGTGGTACAGTGGATTGAGTATGAGGTCTAGAGTTAGGAATACCTGAGTTAAAATTAAGGCTCAGATACTTATTTGCTGTGTGACCCTGGGCAAGTTACTTAACCTTGTTTAGTTTTATTTCCTCATTTGTAAAATGAGGATAATAATAGCACCTATCTCCTAGGATTGTTGTGAAGATCAAATTAGATAATTATAAAACACTTAGTACAGTGGCTGGCAACTAGTAAAAGCTAAATAAAAGGCTGTTACTATTATAATAGGATGCAATATGTTATTATCTAAAGTAACATAATATTATACAATATACATACTATTTTAAGAGTTAAAATTGGTTTTGGTCAAATTAAGAGTTATAAAAAGTTGTGGTCACCATTTATAATAATTAAAAATTAATCTATGAGTATATGTTAGTAGCTTTAGTAGCTTTATTACAGCAAAGCAGAGATAGTAAAGAGAGGGAAATGTAGGAAGGAGGTAGAAAATATTGCCTAGCTAAATAGCCTAAGTCTAGATCCAAGTGCCTCCAGACTGCAAGTGCAAATCCAAATGCAAATCTCACCAGCCCACAAAAGTGTCTCCAGCCAAGTGTATCACTAAACCAAAAGACCAATGCTGAAGGGGCTGAGCCACAAAACAGTCTCTAAGACACACCAGACTGAGCTGCCCAAGAAAGAGTCTCACCAAAGAGAGTATCCCACTGTAGACAGGAGAAGAGCAAAAAAGCCAGTGTCTCTGGCCAGGGTCTCCTCAACCCAGCAAGTCACCAAAACCAAACTCCTCTTTCAGCAAGAGCCACCAATGCAGAATGAATGTTCAGGTCTTTTGTCTTTTATAAGCCCTTTTCCCACTTCACTTCCTGTCTCTCTGGTTTCTACTTCCTTTCTCTGAGAGTGTGTCTATCCTTACACAGCTCTATGGTAACAGGTCCCTGATTCATTAAATTAAAATGGAGAGAAGGGAAGTCCAAGTCCCTGATTGATTAGGTTAAAAGAAACAAAGGAGTATAATTCCATTTACACACTATAAATATAGATATATACTATAATTTATGTATATGTAACGGTACAATATGAGGAATATCATAAGATCATAGATCTAGATGAGAATTTGAGACCATCTAGGTCAATTCACCCATTTTACAGATGAGGAAACAGAGGCTTCAGAGAGTTTAAGTGATTTGCAAAGTCACACAAATATTTTGCACGAGAAGAAGCATTTGAACCCATATCTTCTGACTGTAGAACTAGTATCTTTCCACCATACCATGGAGCTTCCTAGAATGACTAAGCTTGATGTCACTTGAGGCTTTGATTATATCTATTCCCATTTTCATATGTCGGTCACAGTCTTCCAAATCACCCAGAGAAACAAACAAACAAAAAAACAAATCCTTAAAAGTCTACTATGGTGTCAAATCCGGCCTCAGACACTTCCCAGCTGGGTGACCCTGGGCAGGTCACTTGACCCCCATTGCCTACCCTTACCACTCTTCCACCTGTAAGTCAATACACAGAAGTCAAGGGTTTAAAATTAAAAAAAAAAAAAGTCTACTATAGTGGCAATATATCTACCTTAAGATGAATAATGTCTTATTCCAAAGGAACCACAATGAAAGATGCTATCTATCTCAAAGAGAGAACTTCTGAACCCTGAATGCAGTGAAACATTTTTTATACTTTATTTTCTTTGTTTTATGTATATATCTTCTTTCACAACACAGCTAATATAGAAATTTATTTTGCATGACTTTACATGTATGATTGATATCATATTGCTTGCCTTCTCAAAGAGTTAGGAAGGGGAAGGAGAAAGGGAATGGATTTGGAACTTGAACTTTTTAAAAATGAAAGTTATATTTTTTACATGTAATTAGGCAATAGTTAACAAAATAAATAAATTATTTTTTTACAAGTATTTAGAAAGTGAATGAAATCTCCCTGGGAACCACACAGGCCTGAACACAATGTGAGGAGAGAACTCAGAAATGAAATTGGGGATCTTTACCAAAATGGTTTACTCTTAAAATGGTACCATGGTACCATGGTACCAAATGGTACCATGAGTCTCTAATCAAAGGGGTTAGAACCTTTCTGTTCACAAGAGACATTTAGTATTGGATTGTTGCCAGATATCCAGGGGAGGAGTGGTAAACTTCAAAAACAATGGTATTTAGTAGAGTCAGTGTATTGTCTGAAAGATCTGAAACACTGACCTTTGAGGGAGTCTATGGATCAAAGCCAAGTCTGAAGTGAATCTAATTTTCCCCCCACAATAATAGCTATTTTTCCTTCTAGAGTTCAGACGCAGGAGATAGAATGGAACTTCATGTTGTCCGAAGTACCTGGGCCTTTGAAGTCTGCGTTCGTACTTCTTGGGGGGAAATGCTTGCTGGCCAAAAGCTTAGCTATGAAAACTATTTTAAATATTAATAAAGTTGCATTTGCACCGTCAATTCTGAATCAAATCAGGGAGAATTGTGGTTAGATTGAGTTTTCTTCTACTTCTCTGCTTCAGATGAAGATGATAGAATACCCCCATGTCTCTGAATCCCACAGTCTGCCTCACATTGGTTTCCCTGGCTTTACTTCAGATCTCACTTTTTTCAGGAAGCCTTTCTGTGTCCTCTTTTCCCCTGATCCCCAATTAATATTTTCTAAGAACCATTTCCAGCTACTCTGTACACATATTGTATGAATGGATTTAGTTATTTATATGCTGTTTCTCCCATTAAGATGTTAGTACCATGTAGGCAGGGCCTGTTTTTTTTGTTTTTTTTTTTTTTTGCATTCCTTAAGACTATATTCCTGGGGCAGGTGGGTGGCTCAGTGGATTAAGAGACAGGCCCAGAGATGGGAGATCCTGGGTTCAAATTTGACCTCAGATACTTCCCAGCTGTGTGGCCCTGCGCAAGTCACTTGACCCCCATTGCCTAGCCCTTACCACTCTTCTGCCTTAGAACCAATACCTAGTATTGATTCTAAGACAGAAGGTAAGCGTTTTAAAAATAAATAAAAATAAATAAAAGACCATATTCCTCAGGAATAAAATTATATACAACTTTGTAAAGACAAATAGAAAACCCAGACCCCTGACACATGAGCCTGACTGATTGCTGATCTATAAAGACAAAAACGCATTTAGAAATCCTTTGGGGTCAAAGGTGAAACACCAGGGTTGAACTAATCTGTAATGTCACAAATCTTATTCATGCAAAAAGACCCAAACAAAAGTAGTTGCCTAAAGTGCACATATATAAAAATAGAAGACAGCTTACTCTCTTCCAAAAGAGGCAAAAATTAATTTAGGAACAAAACACCCATGCTCATTTAAATTCCCCTGCAAAAAGGAATATTTTATACCAAATTGCATTTATCAAAACAGATTATCAGAGCCTGATAATTAACTTTCCAGCAAATGAAAATTAGCATATATCAGATGAGCATTGTGCAGTAATCAACTAATATCTAGCAAAGTACCCACCTATGCATGCCCAGAAATTAGAAACTTAATGAAAGATGGCAGCAGACAAAACTGTAACTAATTAAATAAGACATCAAAAATGCTATGGATGGCCAACTGAGAAAGTCAGGTTGTAATCATTACTCAATGGGTTTTCTCATTCAAGGTTTCAAATGATTATTTAGACACTCATTCAACTTAGCAAGTTATCTTCAAGCTGGTGACTTTTCATTCCACAGAATCTCTGAATTGTTAGGGCTAGAAGGGACCTCTGAGGCTGTCTATTCCACTAGTAATAAAGTGTATCCTAGGATCCTGGCCATCTTCTGCAAAGTGAAAACTATTTTTTTAATACTAGATATTTTTTGCCTCTTAAAAGTCTTTCTTTTTCAAACTGTATAACTGTGTGAGGGCAGCTCAACCAAAACATTTCAAAAGGTTGAACGTAAAAACAATATCCATCTTATATTACACCAGACATTAGAGAGATTTGTGAAAATATATAAAACAAACCACTCCTCTCACTATTGTTTACATTTCAAAAAATTATCTTTGTTTGTAGGTCCATTACTTAATTAACATGTAATCAGTTCATTATTATTTTTAAATGAATTGATAGATATTTTTAAATGTATTTGTTTAAATTTCTATTATGGTAAATGTCCATAGATGTCATTTACATTTTTAAAAAGCTCTTTTAAGTTCTCAATAGTTTTTTATTTAATTTTTGGGTTCCAAGGTGTTTCCCTCCCTCCTTCCCAATCCTGCACTAGGGAAAGCCAACATTTGACACATACATGTGATAAACTATACAATACATAATACAATACATTGGTTCTTTCCCTTGAAGTGAATAGCATTTTCCTTCATGAGTCCTTTGTAGCTGATCTGAATGTTTGTTACTCTGAATAGTTTAGTCATTCACAATACTGCTTATATGACATACAACATTCTCTTGGTTTTGTTTTCAATTTTCATTATTTCATGCAACTCCCTGTATATTTTTCTAAAATCAACCTGTTCATCATTTCCTACAGCACAGTAGTACACCATCACAATCATATACCACAAATTATTCAGTCATTCTCCAACTGATGGGCATTTCTTCAGTTTCCAGTTCTGTGTCATCACAAAGAGAGCTGCCATAAATATTTTGGAACATAGAGATTCTTTCCCTTTTTTCCTGATCACTTTGGAAAACAGACCTACTAGTGGTACTGCTGAACCACATTTTGGACATAATTCCAGACTGCTCTCCAAAACTTGGATCCATTCACAGTTCCACCAACAATGTATTAGTGCCCCAGTTTTTCCACATATACTCCAACATTTGTCATTTTCTCCTATTATTTTAGTTAATTTGACAGGTGTGGAATAGCATCTCAAAGTTGTTTTAATTTGTATGTCTCTAATAATGATTTAGAGCAATTTTTATATGACTATATATAGCTTTCATTTCTTCCTCCAAAAACTGCTTGTTTATATCCTTTGATCATTTATAAATTTGACAACATTCTCTATATATTTAAGATATAAAGCCTTTATCTGAAAAATTGTCTACAAAAATCTCCCTTCCTCCCAGCCCACCCAAACTTCTGCTTTCCTTCTTTCTCATCTTGGCTACTTTGGTTTCATTTATACAAAACTTTTTTAATTTATTGTAATCAAAATTAACCATTTTACATCTCGCAATGCTCTCAGACTCTCTAGTTTATTCATAAATTCTTCTTTCATCCATAAACTTGATGGGCAATATGTTACATGTTCTTCTATGATCCCTTTCTTTATGTCTCAATAGTGTGTCCATTTTGACCTTATCATGGTAAATGGTATAAGCCATTGCTCTATATCTACTTTCTGTTTTCCAGTTTTCTCAATAATTTTTTTTTAGCAAACAGTGAATTCTTATTCCAAAAGTTTAAATATTTACATTTATCAAATACAAGGTTCTTATAATCATTTATTAATGTGTATTAGATATTAACTATTCCAATGACCCATCATTCTATTTCTTAGTCAGTATCAAATAGTTTTGATAATTACTGCCTTATAATACAGTTCAAGTTCAGACACTGGTAGACCCTCCTTCCTTTACATAATTTTCATTAATTCTTTTGGTATCCTTGATTTTTTGTTCTTCCAAATGAATTTGATTATTTTTTTCTAGCTCAATAAAATAATCTTTTGGTAATTTAATTGGGATGGCACTAAATAAGTAGATTAATTTAGGCAGAACTGTCATTTATATTATATTAGCTTGATCCACCTATGAACAATTAATATTCCTCCAATTACTTAAATGACTTAATTTGTACAAAAAGTATTTTACAATTATGTTTACATAGTTCATGGGTTTGTCTTTGCAGGTATATTCACAATTATTTTACATTCTCTATGGTTATTTTAAACAAACTATCTCTTCTTGAAAGCCTTTGTTGGTGATATATAGACATGCTGATGATTTGTGGGGATTTCTTTTATATCCTGGCACTTTGCTAAAATTATTGTTTCAACTAGCTTTTTGGTTGACTCTCTAGGATCTTCCCAACTATACCGTCCTATCATCTACAAAAAGATAATTTTATTATCTCATTGCCCATTCTGATTGTTTCCATGTCTTTTTCTCTCATTGCTAATGCTAGAATTTTTAGTACAATATTGAATAATACTGGTGATAATGGGCATCCCTGTTTCACTCCTCATCTTATTGGGTAGGCTTCTAGCTTATCCTCATTACAGATAATGCTTGCTGATGGCTTTTAGGTAGAAGCTCCTTATTTTAAGGAAAACTTCATTTATACCTACGCTTTCAAATGTTTTAATAAGATTGAGCGCTGTATCTTGCCAAAAGCTTTTGCTGCATCTACTGATACAATCAAGTGATTTTTATTTTACAATCAATTAAGTTAATGGTTTCCCTTATACTGAACCAGGCCAGCAAGCCTGAGATAAGCCTCACTTGGTCAGAATATATACTTTTTTTGATATGCCCTTGTGTTTTTACATCCTAATTTAATTGTTGGCAATTTATTTTGTGTCACGGTGTGGGGACAATGTCTCAGGCTTCTGATATTTCCTACTGTTGTTTTCTGAGCTCTGTTTGGGGACCTTGGAGCTCCTGGTTTTAGATCCTAGCCCAGGTGCTCCATGGATGCTCCTATCCACCCCCAGAACCTCCACCAGGGTCTCTAGCACCATTGCCACCAAACAAAAAGTTCTTACTCTCTTAGGTCCCTAATGTGGCTGCAAGGGGGCAGCTCGACGCTCTGCCCCGGAGCCAAAACCCGATACCCAGTTCCACAGGGAGAGATCATCGCCAGGAAGCACCTTGCCCTCTGTGAGCCCGCACTCGCCCAGCTGCGATCACCTAAAGCCATAGTCTGGGTTTATCATCTGGTCAGCAGCTCTCCTAGGCACTCTCACACCCCAGCGCCAGTGGGGACCCGCCTCCCCTCAATTTTCCCCTGTTCTGGAGCTCAACACCTACCTGTGGAGTGAAAGTCCAATAAGTCACTGCCTCTGGCACACCTCGCCCCCAAGCCTTTCTTGTTTGTTAATTGAGGAGGAATCCCAGCCTCAGGGCTTTCTCCTTTGTTGATTGCGGAGGGATCCCACCCCAGGGTTTTCACGTTTGTTGATTGCGGAGGGATTCCACCCCAGGGTTTTCTTATTAGTCAAAGGCGGATGAATCCCACCTTTAGGGTTTGTTGACCAGAACTCTTTCCCTGAGTTGTCGGTGGTTTCCCTAAGGCTTAGGCCAGTCCAACTAGGGTAGGTTATGTCTTTTTTCTTGTCCTCTTAAGCATTTTTTATGCGGGACGAGAGCTTTCCCCAACATTTAATTCTCTCTGCCGCCCTAAGATTCAATTTGGGGCATTGTTTTAAGTTATTCGTGGGGGAATTTCATTGTCAGGGTATTTCCTGCCTTTTCCCACCATCTTCCCACAATCCGTGGCGGGTGGATTTTAAGAACTTTAAAGGGCTGGTGAATCTAAGAAGCTTGAGAATGCTGGTCTAGTTTGCCCCATCCTTGAGAAATGAGGGAACAGAGTTGCATGTGTTAGTGCCTCACTGTTGTCTTTTGGATGGCAAAAGGCAGTCTGGTATACTAATTGTCCACTCTCCGTAGTGGCTTAAGATTAGCAAGGTCCTTTAATACTCATAAGCACTGTTTCTGTAATACCTTAAGGTTTGCAAAGTGCTTTCCTTATATTATCTCGCTTGAGTTTTCTAACAACCTTATGAGACAGGTGCCATTATTATCCTTATTTTAGAGGTGAGGGCACTGAGAGGTTAAGGGAGTTTGCCCAGGGTCACATACCTAGTAAATGTTTGAATCAGGATTGAAACTCAGGTTTTCCTGACTCCAGATCCAGTGTTCTGTCTGCTGGGTTGACTTTCCATAGATTATCACATTGTAGCCCTATAACAACTCTGTAGGCTAGATGCTTATATTACAACCATGTTACAGATGAGGAAATGGAGACTCATAGACGTGAAATAATTTACAGATAAGTGGCAAAAATGGAATTTGAACCCAGGTCTTCCTGATTTCCAAATTCAGTACCTGATCCACAATGTTAAGCTGTTTCTGAACCTGGAGTTTGGCGAGACTCGGGCTTGCATCTCATGTGTCACAGTTCCTTATTTTGTTACCCTGGACAAATGACCTAACTTTTATGAGCCTTAGTTTTCTTTTTTGTAAAATGAGGTTGATCATGATGATGTCTACAATATCTATCCCACAGGACTATTCTGAGGGTCTAATAAAAGAATGTGGTGGGGGCAGCTGGGTAGCTTAGTGGAGTGAGAGTCAGGCCTAGAGACGGGAGGTCCTAGGTTCAAACCCGGCCTCAGCCACTTCCCAGCTGTGTGACCCTGGGCAAGTCACTTGACCCCCATTGCCCACCCTGACCAATCTTCCACCTATGAGACAATACACCGAAGTACAAGGGTTTAAAAAAAAAAAAGAATGTGGTGGAAGGTACTCTCTAAACAGAAGCCATTGTTATTCTTTTCTTCCTTTTTTTTAAGATTTAAATATTTTATTTTTTTAGAAAAATTTTCCATGGTTACATGATTCATGTTTTTACTTTCCCCTTCACCCCCGTTCACCCCCCCCCATATCCAACGTGCGTTTCCACTGGTTTTAACATGTGTGGTGAATCAAAACTTATTGATAGTTGCATTGGTGTGGTAGTTTCAAGTCTACATCCCTAACCATGCCCGCATCAACCCATGTGTTCAAGCAGTTGTTTTTCTTCTGTGTTTCCACTCATGCAGTTCTTCCTCTGAAAGTTTCTTGTTTTTTAGTGACCGTCCAACCCCAGATTTAGCTGACCCCAGGGCAGCTAGGTGGCACAGTGGATATAGTGGTCAGCCTGGAGTCAGGAAGACATCTTCATGAGTTCAAATCTGGCCTCAGACACTATCTGTATTACCCTGGGCAAGTCACTTAGCCCTGTTGGCCTTGGTTCCCCATGTGGACAATGATCTGGAAAATGAAGTGACAAATCACATGATTATCTTTGTCAGGAAAACCCCAAATGGAGTCACAAAGAGTCGGACAGGCCCATGCACAGCAACAAAACCCCAGTTCTTCTTCATATGTGAAGGGATACTTTTAAAGGGCAAATGTGAGCAGAAGGGCTAAGGAAGGGGTAGAGGGGGTTTGCCCCTGGCAGATGCAGGGCATAGGGTTGGCTGCTATATCATTTCCTCTGGGATTTCTAACTCTTTGTCCTGCCTTTGAAACAGCAGCTTTAGAATGTCAAATAGAAAACCATGGCTCAGCAGCTGCTTATTTGGCCACCTACCTGCTAATCCATCTCCCCAGAAAGGTGATGGAATTGAGTGAGAGTGAGAACTAAGACATAGCACAGATATTAGAAGAAGGAAGGGACGAATTCTGTTGTGTCCATTCTGGCTGCCACCTTAAACTACATGCCTGGTTCATGGAAATGAATTCCTTTTGGGAATGCCAGGTAAGGCTGAGCAGGGCTGTCTGTACTGAGTTGAGCTGAACTGATATAGAAGGGCCTGGATGGTTTAAGTAACGCACACTTGCAGGTGTGTGCACATTCTCACATGTATGTGCCCACATAAATTATATTTACAAATGTTCTGGCAGAGAGCAAGCTGGGATTTGTTATATCTCTAAGGCAGCCTCTACATGATTCCAAACATCTGGAAGTAAAGAGGAAAACGCAATCATCCAGATGTTTGGCCTGCACAACAAATATTTGGAAATGTCGATATGATTGACTGAACTTTTGTACTTTTCATCTGGACACTTTATATACATGTTGCTCTGGTCTAACTGGTTAATTGGTTATCTTGATTGTACCAGTCTGTTTTTCAAAGGATTTTCTAGTAAGGCATCTGAATTGATTGTTGATACTGGCAGATTTTACATTCTTTGCTTTTTAATGCCTTTGTTATATGAATAAACATGAACAGAAAGGGGGGGAAAGTGTAGGGCTAAATCCTAGGATATAGTTTGGACATATTTACCATTCATAATAAAAACAATTAGCTGACAATTAATGATTAATGGTTATAGAGCCTGTGAATTATTTCATCTCATTTGATCCTCATGGCAATTCTATGAAGTAAGTGCTACTGGTATTACAGTTATCATCCCCATTTTCAAGATGAAGAAACTGACTCTCAAAGAAGTGAAGTCATTGCCTCAAAGTGAGAGGCAAATTTCAAACCCAGATCTTTTTTGTGCCTAATATAGTGTGCTTTTCCTGAATCTATGTACCTGCATATATAAACCATCCCCATAACAGCAGTAACCTATTTTCTTCTTCTGTTTTCAGTATATCTTGAGTTCTTCCTCCTCTTCAGCTCTCTTCAGTCAGCATGATGGTTGAAATTCCTTAGTTTACAAAAGCGATAATGAAGTATACAGAGTCTTTCAATAGATTTTTTTTAATGTGGGGGCCCTGAAGCTTTGGAAGAAAAGAGGACGATTTATTTGGACAATAACTTTCCTAGGATGTAAGGGTCTTGAAAGAATAGTTAAGAAGTCATTTCATAGTCACTGAAGTATAAATATGGTAAAACTTTCAGACCCAAGTTGTAACTCTCATTTTTTAATATGCCTTTCTCTTTTAGCTTGAGTGGTTGTTTATATTCCTACATAAATGTGATAAAATAGCTGTCAGTCTAGAATAGTCCAGATTAGCGCTTTGTCTCCATTCATGTTTTACTTAGGCTTTAGTAGAATCATACACAGTGTGGTAGAATTATTAACAAAGCTTTAAAAAAAGTCTCACATATAGAGAAAATTACTCTTAGGATAAGAATTTGTAATATTGGGAATTAGAAATATAGGCCCTGGAACAAAAGGGAACATGCTATTTCAATTCCATTCAAATCCTACTCTGATGTTCCATTGTGTTATAGCAGTAGGTTATAAGGTTATAGCAGCAGAGTGAGAGCCTGTCCTCAAATGTGGGGAGAATTTGAACATGGGCCCAGAAAAAACTATGTTGTAAGGGGTTGCTAAGTGACTCAGTAGATTAAAATCCAGGACAGAGATGGGAAGTTCTGGGTTCAAATGTGGCCTCAGACACTTCCTAGCTGTGTGACCCTGAGCAAGTCCCATAATTCTCGTTGCCTAGCCCTTACCACTCTTCTGCCTTGGAACCAATATATAATGTTGATTCTAAGGCAGAGGGTAAGAGTTTTGAAAAAGGAAATATATGCACCAGTCTATTAGGAGTATGCTGGAGTCAGCTCATACTGACATATGGAAACATCTTGTTAAATTTTCAATGTGAGCATTTCTAGCTTGGGAGTCAGAGAACTACAAATAAGAATTTGATTTATTGTTTTGTTGATTGTCTAAATCTAAAAAAAATGATGGAGAAAATGTTTGTTGTGCAGATTAAACTTAAAGTATGTCATGGATACCTGTTTTTTCCCCAAAGAGAAGACTATTAAATATTTATCAGCATAGTCTTCTTCTACAATGTTCATAAATTTGTTTTGATTCAAAAATTGTTACTCTTGACTGCCATCTTTCTTTTTTGACTAAGGAGATCTAGTACTTGCTGGTTTTTTTTAGCTTCTTTGAGGTGTTGAATACACAATTTCTTTTTTTCTGTAAAATATATTTCCATATTATTCATTTTTGTAAGTGAATAACCTTTATAAACCAAAACCCCAAATCTTATATCCAAATAAATAAGTGATAAATCATTTGTTTTCATCTATATTTCTATTCCAACAGTTCTTTCTCTGGAGTTGGGTAGCATTCTTTTTCACAAGTCCCTCAGAATTGTCCTTGATCATCATCTATTAGTAGCAAAGTCGATCCCATTTGATTGTCCCACAGTATTGCAGTTACTGTGTATAATGTTCTCCTGGTTCTGCTTATTTTACTCTGCATCATTTCATGTAGGTCTTTCTAACTCTTTCTGAAATCATCCTGTTCAATAGTATTCCATAATCATCATATATCACAATTTGTTCAGCCATTTCCCAATTGATAGACATCCCTTTAGTTTGTGATTCTTTGCTACCACAAAAAGAGCAACTATAAATTTTTGTACAAACACATCCTTTCCCCTTTTTTTTATCTCTTCGGCATACAAACCTAGTAGCAGTATGACTGGATCGAAAGGTATGAATGCAATATTTCAATTAAACTTTTTAGGACATGGTAATAACCAAGGTCGATATTTTTGCCTTTTTAAGTCTTCATTCTAATGGGCCTTTGCCTAGCATACCTTTTTTTCATCAGTAACTTGCTTGAATGTCATGCTGAACTGTTGAATATGTCTTCAGTGACAGCTTTTAACTTTAAAAGTTAAATTTAATTTAATGAGAATACTCCCTCTACCAAACAAGATCACAACTTTATATACATTAATAGAGACCTTATGAATTATAGGGAACAAAAGAATTATTTTTTTGTGGTCAGTTTTCTATTGAGTTTCTCTACATGTTGTTGTTCAGTCTTGTCCAATTCTTCATGACTCCATGGACTATACTGTCCACGTGGTTTTCTTGGCAAAGATACTGGAGTGATTTGCCATGCCCTTCTTATTAAGTCAAGTGACTTGCTCAGGGTCACATAGTTAGTGAATATCTGAGTCCAGATTTGAATTCAGATCTTCCTAACTCCAAGCCCAGTACTCTATCCACTGAGCCATCTGGATGCCTTTTACTCAAAATAGATAGGCCAAATGTTTCCTTGGGAATAAAACCAAGTGGATAGAAAAAATATACTGTCTAAAGTATGACATGCGTTTGGAAGGACAGTCCATTGAGCTAGTTCTTAGGTTGTTTTTTTTAACCTAAATATTTGTTAGTATTTATTTACAGAGAAAAGGACATGTGGGAGCCAACAGCAGAAGCCAGGGGGAGGGACACAACAGAAAGATGGACAGAGAGAGAGATAGAGAGAGAGAGAGAGAGAGAGAGAGAGAGAGAGAGAGAGAGAGAGATCAGGAAGGCAGAGAAATCTGACAGACATTGGAGAGGATACAGGCAGAATTGGAAGGGACAGGATTTATGTCAGCTATTGCACATTTACTTTCATCCAGAAGTGAATCAAAGAGGAAATGGGTTCAATTGCTTTGGAGATAGCAAAGCATTTTTGATCAACCCCAAACTGTTTCTAGGCCCCCTGTGATGCTGTATGGTTATGAATCTTAGAACATCACATAACCTCTGAAGAATTCAATTCATGGGAAACACATTTGGTGAACATTCAGTAGTCATTTATTCATGATAATTTGGGCTGTCACTAAGGAAATTGATGATCAGAATAGCAGCTGTTTGATAAATATTGAATTGAATTTAAAGTGAATTGACTTTCTGGGGCTTCATATTATTGGTTCAAAATCAGTTGCTTTGATCTTTTGTTGGTGGGGCTTGAAAAAATCATTCTATGGGACAGAAGTCTCCTCAGGCTTATCAGAAGTCTCTTCTTTCTGGAGCAGTAGCCTTTACTGTGTCAGAAAGCAAAAAATAACCTTTAGTTGAAACCTGGTGTTATAGGTTACTCCTGTAAATATATTGATTCATGCTTTCCAGTTTTCATATTGTAGTTTAGGACTGTGATAGAGTTTATATAATGCCAGAGTCAAGATGAAAAGTGAAAAAAAATAAGACATTTATGGTTATTTCTAAAATAATAAATTCTACCTTACCCAGAAGACCTTCAGCCCCTTTACCAGAGATTCTGGTAAACTGAAGGATATGTCTGATACCAATTATTTACCTGTACTGTAGGAATTAAATTTTAACGGTTTGACTAAAATATATGAAAATTATAAGTAATATGGTAGTCACTGATTTAAAATATTATAGCTCAAAGTCAAAATGACTTTTAATAGCTTTTATTTACAAAAGAGGTGGAAAGAGTAAAAGTAGAGAAATACAAAAAGGAATAGAGAAGATGTCTAGCCTATCACACTAAAAATTGTTCCAGTGCTTGACGCAGCCAGGCACAACTATGAGAACGAAAATTTAAAAAAAAATAGAAGATGAGTTTTAGTTGGACTTAAACAAAACCAGAGAAACCAGTAGGTGAAGATGAAGAGATGAGGAGAGAAAGTGTGAGGATGGTATAGGGCAGGGGTCGGCAACCTTTTTGGCCGTGAGAGCCATAAACGCCACATTTTTTTTAAATTGTCATTCCGTGAGAGCCGTGCAGTGCTCACAGTGCCGCTCCTGTAACAGCGCCTGAAAAAAAAATGGACTTTATGGCTCCTGCAGAAAGAGCCCTCAAAAGAGCCAGATATGGCTCGAGAGCCATACGTTGCCGACCCCTGGTATAGGGGGAGTGGAGGTAGGATGCAGCCAGAAAAAATGCTTGGTGTCAAAAGGTGGAGTGATTTGTTTGTTAAATAGTTAGGAAGCCAGTGTCACTAGATCAGAGTTCATGTCAGGAGACATGTTACATGTTATAAAAGATGTTAGAAGGCTGGATAGATAGGAGGGGGCTAGGTTATAAAGGACTCTTAATGCCAAACAGAGGATTTTGTATTTGACCCATAGAAAGTCACTGGAGTTTACTGAAGTGTAGAAAGGGGTATCATGGGCAGATTCAGGCTTTAGGAAAATCATATTGATGACTGAATGGAGGATGAGTTGGAGTGGAGAGATATTTGAGGCAGACAGACTCAGCAGCAGGTTATTGAAATGGTTGAGGTATCAGATGACTAGGGTTCACACTAGAGTGGTGGCCATATGAGAAGAGAAAATATGAGAGGTATCCCAAAGCTGAAATTGGCAGACCTTGGCAAAAGATTGGATATGGGGGAAGGGGGGCTTGAGAGATAGTGAGGAGTCAAGGATGTTTCCTGTCTAAATGCTCAAACTGAAAATTAAAAAATCACCACTGGCTAAATAGCTAGGCTCCAGAATACTCCTGAACTTAACAAGGCAACTTTAGGGAGCATAATCAAATCTTCCTTTGATGATTCAGAAGGCATGTGAGGAAATAAAAGATATCATTCTGAGCCAAAATTTTCAATACAGAACTGCAGAAACTACAGTATGGCAAGGTTATATCTCTCTGTTTTCTATGCCATACCCTGGAAGTTGCTCTGATTCTAATTCTCATTTACTTTTTTCTAGCACTTTACGGTTATAAAGCATTTCCCTTAAAATGCCCTATAAGGCAGAGGTTGACAATATTTTAAGTTATGAGACATGGAAATCAAGATCCTTCAAGGTTATATAACTTACTTAGCATTTTATAAGAACTAGAATTTGAATCCAAATATCTTGGCTTCATTTCTGACCACATTCCCCCTGTAGATACTGACTCAAGTAATTTTGTTTTGAGGGTTTTGTTTGTTTTTGTCATTGGTATCATAACAGTAGAATTAAGGCAGAAATGGAGGGAGTCTACTTCTCTGAACTTTCTGTTTGCTGGAATTTTGTTAGAAGTGCTTCCTAAAGTAATAATGGTTAGCTTTTATCTGTTATATATATATATATATATATATATATATATATATATATATATATATTTACATATATATATATATATATATATATATGCTTGAAAGTTTTCAAAGCATTTTACAAAGACTATCTCATTTGATCCTCCCTACAACTATAGGAGGTATGTGCTATTATTATCTCTGTTTAACAGATGAGGAAACTGAGGCATACAAAGATGAAGAGCATTGCACAGGGTCACACAACTCATATCTGAGACCAGATTTGTTCTCTATCCCTTGTGGTGCAACTTAGCCCACTCTAAATGCCAATTGACAATATGCTTGATTGAGCATTGGATCTGGGTGGTTGGTATGGTAACGTTATGCATGTGGGTCTGACTGACCTCTTTGTTCAGTATCAGGTGTACCTAATGATAGTCTTAGAAAAGAGTTAAATTTAAACTTCCCTAAATGGATACCAGTATGGGAAGAGCAAAAATGACTGTTGATTTTTAAGACAAAAGAGTGGTCAGGGCTCGTCAATGAGGGCTAAGTGACTTGCCCAGGGTCACACCGCTAGGAAGTGTCTGAGGCCAGACTTGAACTCTGGATCTCCCATCTCTGGACAAGGCTCTGAACCCGTGGATCCACCTCACTGCCTCCATGATTGTTGATTTGTAACTAGAAGAGAAGTGATGGGAAAGGGCTCAAACTGAAGGAGCTCTTTCTTCAGGAAGGATAGACATCATTCAAAACAGACTGAAGAGACAGGACTTGATGAAAAGGTGGCACAGTGGATAGAATTTAGGGCTTGGAGTCAGGAATAACTGAGTTCAAATTTGTCCTCAGACATTTAATAGCTGTATGACACTGGGTAAGTCACTTCACCTCTGTCGGCTGAAGTTTCCCTATCAGTAAAATGGGGCTCATAATAGCACCCACCTCTCAGAATTATTGTAAGGATCAAATGAAATAAAATTTGTAAAATGCTTACTTAGCACAGTGCCTGGCACATAGTGAGAGCTATATAAATGGTAGCTATTATTATTATTAATAATAATAATAATAATGTCAATAGAAACATTTATTTCCATGTTTCTGGTTAGTCTAAGCAATGTATTTTTTTTATTTATGGAAAAGAAAATAGTTTGTGAAGAATCCTGTATCCTTCTCTAAGGTACGTATCCTCCAGCAATATTATTTCATGATCCATCTGTTTCCTTTCAAAAAGTGGTCTGACACAAGTCCTTTGAGGCTTACTTCTAGTTCTGGAAGAAGGAAACAGATTAGACAAACAGAAATGACCAAATCAAATTTGTGGTATTATTGTAGTCCATCTCCAACATAATGGAATATGCTACTAGCCCCTAGCCTGGCTGACCTATCAATGGAGTGTTTAATCTCTGAGAAGAGGCTCATGATAAGGGCTTCTGTGGCTTAGCAGTAAGAACGGGACCAGAGGTGCTTGAAGGCATCAGATTCTTAGAAAAATCTTTGCTGGGAGAGTTTAAACTTTTTTTAACGCATAAGGGAAGTACCATATGTCAAGAAAAACAGTAGCTCTCTAAGTCCCAATGAAAAGAGTGACTAGAGTTTGTTTTCCCAGGCCTTCTAGTTTGCTTAAGTCTAGCCATGGATCCTGGAGTCTTAAATTAAAACTAAACCTGAAAGTTCTCAGCATTAGCAGCACTTTCCTAGATATCTTTAACGAATTTTAAATTGCATATGAAAGATCCTGCAATTGCTTTTATTCCCACTCTCCTTTCACATCTCCTTCTGGGCGATGGGGAGATTGGCATGGTGAAAGATTTCTCTTGACATACCAGACTTCAAGACATGCCTCATCAAGTTGGCCCCTCACCATGTCCAAAAAAAGTTAGAAAAATATATTCTTTTAAGTATTAAGTGAAGTTGTTATAATTCCCTGTTCCTGGAAGCTGACAACCTCTAAATGGGTTTTTTTATGCATTTGAGTGGCAGGATGTGAGAAGAGAGCCTTTTTCAATAGCATGGTCTCTGACCTTGTCTCCTCAAATTCACTTCTCTCAAACTGGAACCCTTGTTCTTCATAATTAAGTCATATGCATAAATAATTGAAAGCATTAGTAAGAAGCAGCTTCCATGTGTTTCTAAATGCAGAACATAGAAAGAAATGGAAGTCAGTCCTGGGCTCCATTCTTATCCCTACACTGACTGTGAGCACAGCATCATTTTATTCCAAGAGAATGAGAACATGATTTATCAGTCACTAGTTAGCAACAAACTCTTTGGATTGCTTTCCTTCAGCGTTCCTTTAACTATCTTCATCAGTGAGTTCTTTTCCCTGGATCTTTGGCCATGCTCTTTTAATGTAGCCATTGGCTATTCCATCTCTTCAATCCTACTTCCTTTCATTATTGAGCAAGTAGTGCACTTACTGGCATTCTTACATTTAATAGTAGCCACATGGACTGAAGGTTCCTGGACCAGCAATCCAAAGAGAAGAACCTTTTGCTGTCATTATACCAATAATCCTTCAATATTTCATTGACTTCATGATCTAATTGATGCAGGTTCTCTCTCTTTTGGTGTACCCTCTCATCTTGTTTGCATCTTTCCATCAATCCTAGAGTCCTCCTACTTTATTTTCTGTAACAGGATAGTCATCTGTTAACAATCTCTTATTCTCAGTGCTTACTAGTCCTGCCATCTTTTTCAGGCATACACATTCTCCATTTTGTCTTCTACAATATTTTGTGCACATAAGTAATCACTGTTAACATATTGTTGTCCACTTACACCCCCTCACTCTGTCTTTTTTTTTCTTGTGGCTCATCTACAATTTGCATTCCTCTGAGGTACTGGGATTGCCACTAGGTTAACAGTTGGATTTGATAAGTCTTGGCTCTGACCTCATTTAGAAATTTGAGGCCTTCTCCTAACTTCATAATGGATGAGAATAGAGAATGTGGGAAATGTTTAAAAATAATGATCTGTGGTCATACTAACATCTCTATATTCCTGGAAGGAACCTCAGAGGTCATCTAATACAGGGCCTTTATTTTATAGATAAGAAAGAATAAGACAAAAAGAAAAACAAAAGTAGTGTTTCGGAATGAATTTATTGAACATTAATTATGTGCCAAGCACTATGTTAAACTATAGGGATACAAATAGAAAAGCAAAGATAGTGTATGCCTTCAAATAGCTTACATTCTAATGAGGGAAACAGCACGTTTAGGGGAGGCATTGGTCAGGAAGAAGGACTTTGATCCAAAAAGTTACAGAGATGGTGGATAGGACCATAGAAATAGATTGACAGATCCCATCCAGGAACATTGGCAGATTTGATTTGATCATGATTCATGGTTCCAAAGCTGGAAAGCCCAGTAGAAAGATATGCATGTGGGGGTAAGATTGTTGGCAAGGTTTTGAAAGAATAAAGTGAAATATAGTGCTTAGGGCTTTCTTGAAAGAGTAATCTGTGAGAGACAGTCGCCAATCTGGTCATGTGCTAAGAAAGAGGGCTGAGTGTTACCCTGGAATCCATAAAAAATTAAAAGAAACAAATAAAATTAATTCCTCTAGTTCCCTAGGCTGATTGAGAATTTCTGAAAAGAAATGGAAAAAGAAAATTACATAGAATGACAATACAGGGATGGTTCTCAGTTCCTAATGGGTAAAGATAGCTAGGTAGTGTAGTGATGTTGCAAAAACAAGAGACTGTTGAACCTAGAGTCAGGAAGACCTGAGTTCAAATTCAACCTCAGACACTTAATAGCTGTATGATCCTGGGCATGTCCCAGTCTCTGTCTCCCTCTATTTCCTCATCCATAAAATGAGGATAACAACATTCACCTCAGAGAGTTGTGAAGATCAAATGAGGTAATATTTGTAAAGCACTTATCACTGTTCATGGCACATGGTAGGCACTATATAAGTGTTTATTCCTTTCTTTATCCCCTGCATTTTCTCCAGAACAGAGTGTTCATATCAGTGAAATCCAAGATTCATCAAAATTTCCAAATATCTTTTACAGGAAATTTCTTCAGTGTGTGATTAAAAGCTCTAGAACATAAAAATATCTATGGGCTTTTGATTTCTTGAAATTATTCATATTTATCTATCTCATTACTGGAAGCAAGTAGGTGGCTCAGTGGAGAGGGAACTGGGCCTGGAGTTAGGAAGACCTGTGAAATCCTGGACAAGTCACTTAACTTCTGTTTGCCTTTATACACAGAAGAAGGAAATGGCAAACCACTCCAGTATCTGCCAAGAAACCCCTATGGACAGTATTGGCATGCTGTGGTCCCCAGTATTACGTAGTCAGACACGATTGAGCAGAGAAATCTTATTACTACTCTGGGAGCAGAAAGTTATATGAGAATTGTCATGTTTCTTCTAAAAGACTATTCCACTTACAGTCTCATTGATAGTACATTTTCTTTTTTACTGATTGGTTTTTAATGTATTTGTAGGAACCTAGATTTGGAGTTAGAAGGGACCTTTGAAATCACCTAGTCCAACTCTCTTATTTTTATAAATGAGTAAACTGAGGCTCAGAGGTTCAATGAATTGGCCAAAGTATTTTCTTTATTGTTTTTCTCTTTCCTCTAGGAGTTTGAAAATATCAGCACAAATTGGGTTTTTGAGACTATAGTTTGGCTTGAAACCTGTAACAAATGATAGACTTAACTATAAAAGTGCAGGATGGAGATCAATGCAATTCCGTGTAACTAACCCCTGCTGGAGCAATTTACAACCTCAGCTAGCATGAGATTGACTGGATCTACATCTTCAGCATTCAAACTTCACAGACACCAGTTCTGCTGGAGATTAGAGGATGTTAATCATAGCTTCCAAAGAGCAGCTTTTCATGGACAAAAAGAGAAATAAATATCTATCTTCCCATGGCTTATCCAATATATCTTTTACTAGTTATTTCCCCTTACTCTTAATGATATAAATAGAACATATTCAGACCGTCTCCCATCTAGCTAACATTTATGTAGTCCTTTAAGTACTTTACAAAGCACTTTATATATGTTAACTCATTTGATACAACAACCCTATGAAGAAAACTCTACTATTATCCTCATTTCATAGATGAGGAAATTGAGGTTGAGGGAGTTTAACAGACTTGTCTAAGATCACAGAACTATTAAGTTTCTGTGTATTTCTGATAGGATTTTGACTCAGGTTTTCTTTCTGACTCCAAGTCCTATACTCTCTCCAGTAGGCACCAAGCTGCCTAACCATTTTTTCACTGCAGTCAATTGTGTTATCTGACATTCCAGTTAAGCAGAATTGCCATTGTCACATATCTTATGATAATAACATACATTTACTAAATATCTACTGTTTGCAAACCCTCCCCCCCAAAACCCTGGCCTCAAAGAGGCCTTTCTAACGAGAAAGACAGCATGTAAATAATTAGTATAGACAAGATAAAAGCAGAGTCGATGGGTGGCAACCTTGGAAGGGAAGACATAAGCAGATGAGGGAAGTGGAAAAGGCTTTCTGTAGAAGGTGGGATGTAAAAGCTGAGTCTTGAAGGAAGCCAGAGAAACCAAGAGATGGAAGGAAGGGGGCAGATCATTCTAGCATGGGAAAAAGCCATGTCTAAAGCTTGAAGATGGGAGATGGAGGGTTGTGTTTAAGGAACTCCAAGTACGCCAGCATACCTAGATTATAGAGATCATTTAAGGGTGTATAGCAGTGGTTCCCAAACTTTTTTGGCCTACTGCCCCCTTTCCAGAAAAAATATTGCTTAGCACCCTCTGGCACATACTATCACCACCCCCTTACAGTTATTCGTTGCCCCCAAATACACCTGTGGCCATCACTGCCCTCCTGGATCCCTGGATCGCTGCAGCACCCACCATGGGCGGTGGCTCCCACTTTGGGAATCACTGGTGCAGAGTATAAAAAGACAGGATGATAGGAAAGGCCCTGGTTATGAAGAACTTTTAAGGCTGAACAAAACTTTATATCTAATTCTGGAGGGAATAAGAGGCCCTGAGGTCCATTGAGCAAAGGGATAACATAGTTAGATTTTCCATTTGGAAAAATCACCTTGGCAGCTGAGAATGGATTGGAAGAGGGGAGAGACTTAAGCAGGGCAACTAGTTAGAAGGCTGAGCACAATTCAAGAAACTATCCTAGGTGACAAAGACTAAATTAGAGCTAAACCCTACTTTTAGCTAAAGGCTCACTGCATACCTGCTGAATGAGTATGCATCAAGATACTGATAAAAAGAATGATGAAAAGCAGTTATGAGAAATGCCAGATGGAAGGAACAGATCCAGCATTCTTTTCTTCTTGTGCCTAGCACAAGAAAATCTTAAATTTATAATCCTAATGGCAAATAAAGAGAGATTAAATTGGAACCAAAATTGCCCAAGTTTAAAACTGGACTATTTTCCTTTTTCTGCTAATTGATGAATGGTTATCAGCATGTGAATGGTCTAAGCAAAACAAAGGAATAGAATGTTTAATAAATATTTATTGCTTGATTTGTTAACCATTTACTAAGTATCTAGTGTATGTACAGACTAGAAGGGTTAAAACTCTTTGCATTCCAAAAGCTTCTTTGTTTTACAGGATTCATTTCAGTTTTTCTCATCTGGAAAATAAAGTGGGAGAGGGACATACTAGGTTATTTTTAGGGTCTCTAACTCAAAATTCCAGTTCCTGAAGCCTATGATCTCACAGCCCCCAAATAACACTGGATATCCTTTGAGGGGTCAATTTAACAATGAGAAGGAAAAAGACTGATAATGGATTCAGATCTCATTTCTGTCTCTGCAACCCCAGCACTGGGCACTTCCCAAATTCTCCTTGCGTTGGCTTTGATCCCATAAGAAATATTGGGGACAGTTTATTACCCTCAACTCCAATCTTTTGGTGTTCACATAATTCATCGTACAGCTCTGGAAGCCCCAGAGCTAGTAATTAGCCTGTAGTCATGCATTGCCATTGTTGAGCAGGCCACAGTCTCTCACCAGGCCATTTGTGTTAGTATGTACAGAGCAAGCATTGGCCTACCCAGTGCTCAGAGCAACATCCCAAGGCTTTTACCTGGTCCTCCTGAGCCAGGACTGTTTTTCTCCAGATCATATCTGGAGTAGAGTTTTGCTTAGGCTGCTATATGATAAATGTAACATAAGATTCAGTGGGTCTGAATTTGCTGTCCTTCCTTGTCTTTATTGATGATAGTTTTGAAAAATTAACATTGAATTGTGATGTTTTTTATGTGAAACTTTTCTTAAACCTCCAGTTTCAAAGGTCAGCCAGCCCCCAAGATAAGGTGATTTACTCCCAGGACTCTTGGGTTTTCACTGGAAGCCTTTGTTGGAAGCAGGTTAGAGAGCTTCTTCCTGTTTATTTGTAAACAAGAACTCTCTTAGGTAACGAAGCTCTAGCTGCCATTTTGGACTATAGTGGCCCAGCCACATGGCAAGGAAGAAGGGGCATGTTAGGGTCCTCTTGAGACCTGACTCCTCCTGTGATGAAGTAATTACGGAGGAGTTGAGGTTTTTAAGTCAACCTTCTCAGTGACTATTTACCAATCAGAGTTGTCTTGGGATGTCCAAGGGGAAGGACTAAGTGGTAAAGTCAAAAGGGGTATATAAGATATGAGCCAAAGGAATTCTGGCTTTTTTGCCTTTCTCTTTTGACTACAGTCTCTTGGCCCCTGGGTCTATCTGGAGTTTACTGGCTAGTTTAGATGTCTTGAGTGGCCAATTAATAAATTAACTTAAAATTAAGAAATACTGCCTGTTAAGAATTGCAGTTGTCACATAGGAAATGAATTAGAAAGGCCTCCAGAGAGACAGCTAAATCTTCAGTCATCTAGAGAGTAAAGCTATAGCACTTTTGGGGATTCCTCACCCCAGGAGTACCCTAGTTCCCAGTAATGCTCTACATATGTACCACATTCTCATTGCACACATGAGTCCACACTCCCCCAGGGACTTTGCATTTGAAGAGGGAGAGCATGCCCCTAGGTTGAGGGGAAATACTTTGTAACCCTTCTTACTCTATCTTCTCAGGAAATCTCCTTTTCAAAAAAAACTTCTCTCTATGGCTTCCAGAGAGCAGCTGACTTCTACTTTTCACCAGAGTGGTCTTGGTATCAAGAAAATCTTCCTGAACAGTTAGAGAAGACACCATGGAGAGAAGGCTGGATGACCATATGGGGGCAGGAAGGTAAAAGAGATTCTCTTTCACCTCATAAGCAATGGTCAGGCTTTTGGAAGTGGTTCAGAGCTCCCACTTCAAAGAGAATATTCTCATTTAGATATGATGGGTAATATTGATTTCAATTGTAATATGGCTTGCTGACCTTGGTCACCACTTTAGGAACTTAGGAAGGAGAATGAGCCCAATTTGCCAAACTAAAACCGAAATTTATTAAATGTGTAGACCCAAAGATAATGTAAATAAATGTTCAGACTATGACTTTCTTAATAGCATTTCATTCATGTGAGTTGGAAAGCAAATGCTAATGGAGTGGTATAGAAGATTGTCAGGGCAGTGAACCATTATTAGCACTTAAAAGGAAGTCCCATAAGGCAGGAGACAACTAAGCTGAGAATGATTCCCTTCCCTATGAAGGAAATGAATAAGTTCTGATGCTAAGCTGCATTTTGCTATGGAACCTACCCTAAATGTTAGGGCAGAGCCATGGTGATTTTGTCTTCCTTAATCTCTTCATTCTAATGACTTCCCTCTGTTGTTGATTTCCAGTTTCCCCTTTATAAATCTGGCTTGGAAATGGTTGTTTGCATATTGTCTCCCCCATTAGCTTGTGAGTTTTTTGAGGGCAGTGACTGTCTTTGGCCTTCATTTGTATTCCCAGAGTTTAGCACATAAGTAGTCAATTATTTAATGCTTATTGCCTGGCCTATTGATTGATTGACTCGAACAATAAGGAGGGAACCTTTGTGTATGAGCTATTTTGACCAGAGGGAGAACATTACTCTTACACATCCTTTTTTCCTTATAAATCTGAAGATACTTGAATTTGAGACCTGGAAGGGGACCTTAGAGATCATTTAGTCCAACCTCTTCATTTTACAGCTGAGAAAATTGAGGCCCAATGAGGTTAAATAACTTGCCCCATGTTACCCAGCTAGTAAATGTGAGACAAGATCAGAATTCAAATCTTCTTGCCTATTCTAGCATTCTGTCTACTGAACTTCTTGCTTATCCAAGATCCCAGAGATAAAAAATTGGGAACTAACAATTTCATTCCAGGGCCTTTGACTTCTTATCCAATGTTCTGCCCACTGTACCCCACATTAATGCCAAGTCCAAGAGACTAACAGACTCTTCAATTCAACTCTGCTTTTTTGGAATAAAACTAGAACTCTCTAATCAAACAAATATAACATTTACTAAAGGAATTACCCAAGGTTCTGCTGATGTTTAACAACCGATTTGAATAAAAAAATATATGCATGACAGACTTTTAAGGTTAATCTGCATTATTAACATTTTCTCCATCACTTTCTTGAGTCTAGAAAATCAACAAGATACTAAATCAAGCCCTAATTATAGTTCACTGATTTCTGAGGTATAAAAGCTCAAAGTGAAAATGTACCAGTCAGCTCTCTCAAGGTGGTAGGAGCTGCATAACCCTGCATAGTCCCAGCATAGCCCTGGTTGACCCAGTGTCTCCTCCATTCCAGAAAAATAAAACAAAGACAGAAAAATAAAACTAAGGGTCTACCTTCAATACTTGTTTCTCATTTGCTTTTTTGAATTGCCTCATAACTTGGCTATAAGATTATTCAGTAATCCTTTGGGTCAGGACTCATCAGCCACTTATGTCAAAATATGAGCAGAATGACAAATGCTATTTACCATCTTTCTAGATCCCCAGGTTCAGAACCTTGACTCTTTCTTCTCTTTTACTTCTGTATTTAAGCAGCTGCCAACTCTTGTGGACTGTACCTTCACAACGTCTCTCCGATGTAATCCCTTCTTTCTACTCACGTGACCATCATTCTGGTTCAGGTCTTCACCACCTTTCACCTGGACTATAAAAGCTGACATTTATATAGTTCCTTTAAGACTTACAAAGTTCTTTATATATGTTATCTCATTGGATCCTCACAGCATGGCTCCCCATGCCCTATGTTCACCAATTTGTATGCCCTACACCTGCTTTTTCCCATACACGAAAGGTTTCTCTCACCCTGATTGGGTCCCCAGTCTTTGAAGCATCCACCTATACCACGTTTTATTAAAGACAGTTTCCCAATCTTACTCAGTTGGAATTTCAGCAGGTGCTAACAGGCCTGATCCCACTTCTGTTTGACAGAGGACCTTTGACTTGTTTTGTCTCCTACCTGATCTGGACATTGTGTTCTGTTCTCTTGCGTTTCCCATATTAAGGATGAACTTGGTTTGGACACTTCATCTTAGAATGCCAAAACTTAAGAGATCAGCAAGCCTTACCCTTTTCAGTAACTAGGATTACAGGGGTGGCTGGTAGCTTGTGCCTTTTCTAACAAATTACAAAGTTTTAAAGTTATTCAGATACCTGGCTTAACCTGCAACCTTTTGTATACATATAAACTATCTGCTTTTAATGAGACCATGGTCATTTCCAGACTACTTTTTAGATACATCCAAACACATGATATGATAAAGTTTACAAACAGAAAAATGAATTGAGTTCTCCACTCTTCAGACTGACAATACCCAGGCAACTGTCTGTCCAATGGTTTTGCTTTAGAAGTGCTCCCTGAATGTCAGGAGCTCAATTGCTGTGCCTATTATTGCTGTTTCCTAATGACCTCTGCCAATACATCAATATTCGAAGTCACATTTTACCATTCTTTACTATATTTCTTTTATTCCTCCTACCTGGCACAAAGGCCACTTCAGCTAATCTTACAGCAGTGACTTGGGCACCTCTCATATAGTTACAAACCATTTCCTACCCCTATTCAGTCCAGTGGAATTGGGTTGTAGCAAGTCTCACTTTTATGTTTCTATAGTGACTAGAAACTAGGTGGCTCAGTGGATAGAGTGCTGGGCCTGGAGATAGGAAGCCCTGCGTTCAAATCTAGCCCCTGGCATTTGCTAGCTGTGTGACCCCAAGCAAATCACTTAAATTCTGATTGCCTGACATACGTGGGCCAACCGGGGAAAGAAATGGCAAACCACTGCAGTATCCTTGTCTAGAAAGCCCCATGGATAACTCTGGTCCATGGGATCATGAAAAGTCGGACAGGGCTGAGGAATGGAACAACATAGTGGCCATATCCCAGTTGTTCATGGATACTGATCAGTTCTTACATTTTCATGTCAAAGAGGGGCTCATTTGTAGCAGGTTAATGTCATCTAAAGCAGACACAGGGTAGAAATTTGGAAGACTTTCAATTTGGCTGACTTTGAGGTTATGTCAGCACCCTATGCTGACTATCAGCTTCCTAAAAAACCAACAGGGCCCAGGCAAAGGTGGAGTATTACTATATCGATGTAATTACTAATTATTAATCTTTTATTAATAAAAATGTGTATTATTAACAGTGAGCAGGAGAAGCAATCTAATCGCACAACAGAACTTCAAATCATTGTCATTCACCTCAATTTGTGTTTCTACTGCCAAGTCATTTGGGGCTAAGTTGACATGGGGAGAAGGAACCTTCAGGGCGCATTCTGATGATGGGAAAGCTGAGGGATACTTTCAAAGGTACTTCTTTCAAGCCATGATAAAAAAATCAAAACTGTCACCTTTTTGAGTAGAAGCAATAGTAAGAAAGAGAATTGTTTCCCAAGGGCTAGTATTGGTGGGGGATTCAATGGCTTGCTAGTTGCTTTATATCAGAAGAGAACTGGTTTAATTTTAAAAGGCAGACTCCCAAGGTCTCCCTTTAGGGCCAGGAGTCAGAGGGGAACATCCTGGTAGAAAATAGCTGGGAAATAATGTTAGTGAACAGATGGCACCTGATGGTCTTTCTTCCATTAGTTACATGGGAATTTAGAAGCACAAAAACTCAATGGAGAATCACCATGTAACTTCCCCTTCCCCCACCTGCCACACACATATTTTTCGACTTCATTTGTCCAGTTCTGCCTTACCTTGGCACTTTAATTGAGCCGTCATCAAAATGTCTGTGTTTGCTTCAAATAAGAGTCTAGGTCTATATATTTCCAGTCATAGACCAGATATTCCTATTCATCTCTGAGTAAATAGGCCCATCTACAGATATGATGTTTTTTTCTCTTTTAAATCTCTCACTTTTAGGGGCAGCTGGGTGGCTCAGTGGATTGAGAGCCAGGCCTAGAGATGGGAGGTCCTAGATTCAATTCTGGCCTCAGACACTTCCCAGCTGTGTGACCCTGGGCAAGTCACTTAACCCCCATTGCCTAGCCCTTACCACTCTTCTGCCTTAGAACCAAAGCACAGTATTGATTCTAAGATGGAAGGTAAGGGTTTAAAAAACAAGCAAACAAACAAAAAAAACCATACATCTTTCACTTTTAATTATCTCCCACAAAGTACAGTTTTGCCAATATTTATAGGCATTTATTTTGCATAAATTCTGAATCTATTTCTTTTCTTCACAAACTCTTTTTAGTTGTGTATTGGATTCTAGATGCACATCTTTCATGAAAATAAAAGGGGGGTTCATTAACTCTAACCCTGGAATATGACCACTTAATGAATCCCTACTGTAACATGTCAAATATCTTGTGTTTTCAATATCCTTACTTCTGATTGAATAACAAGCTTGCAAAGCATGATGAATGGAAATGTCTCTCCTGTCCTGACCTCACTCAAACCCAATCACCTCTGACTATATTCATTTTTCTGTTACTTAAGAACAATCACTAGAGTAATTGTTTTTGAAAATGTTTTATTTAATTGCATTAAAATTTAATTAAGAATAAGGTACATAAACCCTCATTTAGTCAGTACAGTAGGGTCGATAGCCATTTCTTGAGCTCTTGCTCCGTGCCAGCTTTGCTTTCATAATACCGCTAGCTCCCATTTATATAGTGGTTTGAGGTTTACCAAGCACTTTATTTTTATTTTTTATTTTTTAAAGTTTATTTAATTAATTAATTTAGACTATTTTTCCATGGTTACATGATTCATGTTCTTTCCCTCCCCTCTTCCCACCCCCTTCCTGTAGCCAATGAGCAATTCCACTGGATTTTACATGTGTAGCAAGCACTTTAGATCCATTATCTCATTTAAGCCTCACAACAACCCTGTGAGGTAAATGCTATTATTATCCCCATCTCATAGATGAGGAAAATGAACCTAAGAGAGGTCAAGTGACTTGCCCAGCTACTAAGTATGAGAGGCACTATTTCAATCCACGTCTTCCTAAGACCAAATCCAGCACTTTATCTGACCGTGACTCAGTATCTCTAGGGAAAAAGAGATGTTGAGGATATAAGTCATGTGAAGTAAATGTGAACACCTATGTCACATAGTCAAATGTGGAATAGGGACTAGAACTCAGGAATCCTGACAACTAATAAAGGTTACAATCAGGGAGCAGATGTGCTACAAAGTATGCTGGCTAAAAATTTCAAATCAGACCTGATAGTATCCATTTGGTTTTTTATTATATCCATTTATTCAGTCATTTTTCAGTCATGCCTGACTCTTTGTGACCTCATTTGGGATCTTGAAAAAGATGCTGGAATGGTTAGCCATTGCGTTCTCTAGCTCATTTTACAGATGAGGAAACTGGGGCAAATAGTATTAAATGATTTGCCCAGGATTGCGCAGATGGTAAGTGTCTGAGATCAGATTTGAACTCAGGACTTCTGTGTTCTCTATTCCCTGAACCACCTAGCTACCCTACAGTATCTATAGTACTACTTAATGTATGTGCATTGGGTGTAGTAGTGGTGGTAGTTGCTGTGTTTGTTGTCTGCTCTTGGATTTGCTGTGGGGTCTGTTTGAACACAGCTTTCCTACTAAAGAAAGCAGGATACTTCAGAGCTATAGCAAATAGATCTCTGGTTGGGGATATACAGCTCCATTGCAATAATGCCCTTCATGTGAGGAGAGCATTTACTAAAGTGGAAGGGAGAACCAGTGGAATAGTGTGCCTGATTTTAAAATAAAGGGCAGCTCAGCTTCCTTGTCTTTCCTCTCACTAGTGGGAAGTCTTTCTGAAGTTGGATTTGGGGGAAAGATGAGGGATGGAGTTTGCCTTCCATTATAAATATGGGAGATTACCATGTGATTTTGACTTAACTGTTTTGGTAATATTGATATTTGGTAATGTTGATTTGATTGACAGGCCCAGAGCAATGGGTGGAGTTGGGGTTGGGGTACCTTCAAAGCAGCAGAGAACATGAGTTGTGGATGATTTGGTGAAGCAAGGTGTACTTATATGTTCTGGTGCTGAATGGGTTTGTTTTAGTGGTGAAATGGTATGTTTTTAACAACCTGCTCTTCTAAAAACATAGGACACGCTTTAAAATTTAATTTGCATTATTAACATTTTCTCCATTACTTCCTTAAGTCTAGATCAGGGGTTCCCAAACTTTTTTGGCCTACTGTCCCCTTTCCAGGAAAAATATGACGTAGCGCCCCCTGGAAATTATAAAACTACTTATTGAACTCAGAATAGAATGTAATACAAAAAAAGCGTGGCCATCACCGCTCTCCTGGATTGCTGAAGCACCCACCAGGGGGCGGTAGCACCCACTTTGGGAATCACTGGTCTAGATAATCAACAAAACAATAAATCTAGCCTGATTTGTAGTGTTTGCTGATGAAAATTTAACAATCAGCTTCAGGAGGAGGTAGTGCTAGCATATTCCAAGGAAGCTAATTGAGTTTGTGCTCTCTTCTTTACCAAATAAAGCAGCTTTGCCCAGGGAGGGAGTAATAAAATGGAATAGATTAGTTCCCTCCCTAACGATAGGAGGCTTTCTTTTTTCTGGAGAGCTTCTGCAGCTGCCTTCCCACAAATTGCACATTTGTATATCCTATGGAACATATGAGGAGGCCTTAAATACCTAGAGGCAGCTAGGTGGCACAGCTAGAGCTGATATACATAAAAGCAAATTATTTTCAAAAGGGAGGGAAATGGTACTAATGAGTCTTGAAGGGTAAGGGTGGGATCTGGAAAGGGCTATGGCAAGACCTGAATTTTGCTTTGAAGGGATAAGGAAAGACTATAAAGCAAAGAGGAGGAGGATGTGAAGTCTAGGCATGGGGGAACACTTGGACAAAAGTATCGAGATGGAATATGAGAAGTAAGCAGGCCAGTTTGACTGATTATAGCGCACTTGAAGAATGGTAATTTGCAGTAAATCTGGAAAGGTAACCAGGAGTTAGTTATCACACCATTCTTATTGTCATTACAGTTTTTCAGGCATTTTTCATTCGTTTCTGAATCTTCATAACCCCTTTGGGGGTTTTCTCTGAAAAGATACTGAAGCTGTTTGCCATTTCCTTTTCTGACTCATTTTATAGATGAGGAAACTGAGTTAAACAGGGTCATGTGACTTGTCAGAGGCCATACAGCTAGATGAGTCTTCCTGAGTCTAGAAGCAGCACTCTCTCCACTAGATGCCACTTTTCTACCCCTGTCATTAGAGTAGCAGTTAATTATTATAAACACCTCATACATGGAGCATCTTTACCTTTCTTTTAAAAGAAAATTAGATAACATTTATTTTTTATGTATTTATTTAAATCTTAATTCATATCTTTTCTTTTTTATATGTAATTTTTATTTTACTTTTTCTCAACCATATGTAAACAAAAGCTTTCAACATTTAAAAAAATTTTGAATTTCAAATTCTCTCCCTCCCCTTTACCCTCTTTGAGAAAACAAGCTTTTTTGATATAGATTATACAGGTGCAGTCATGTAAAACATTTCCCTAATAGCCATATTGTAAAAGAAAATGCAGATAAAACCCCCAAGAAAAAGAAAGTGAAAATAGTATGTATTCAGACTCCATCAGCTCCTATCCTGGAGGTAGATAGCATTTTTCATCTCTGAAATTATCTTGGTTCATTGTATTGCTGAGAAAATCTAAGTCATTCTTTATCTTTCCTTTGAAATGCTTTCCAAGGTACTATGTGATCCTAAAACTACAGCCACACCCATGGATGCCAGCTTGGGTCTCTTACTTTGATGTTTACTTGTTGTTGTCAAAAATGGGCTCCTCTTGTTGCTCTTTTGAGACTCAAATTTCCCAGGGTAGATATGGAAGTCAGTCAGATTTTCTGCTCAGCTCACTGTCTCCCCAGCAGTGTCTTCCTGACAGTCAGTAGCTGGCTTTCCACAAGCCACTTGAACAAACATGAAGACTGTGGGTCCGAAATGCACAAAGTCAAGTGAATGTCATTAACAGACAGTATAAATGGCTCCTAAAATTAGCCACCTAATTGAGAATTCCAATGGCTAAACACTACCAGCACTTCTTGCACACTTTGGGAGAAAATCTATAGCTGCCTGATTTTTCTTAAGCAGCAGGCAAGTCCTCAATAAGATTTTCAGTATTTACTGCAAATATTTGCTGTGCTGCTGCCTTCTCTGAATGGCCTCAGCGAAGTGGAGGGTGGAGAGGCAATTTTGCAGATAAGCCTGGGGGGAAATGGGATTTGTGGCCTGGATTGCTGGGGTGGCTGAGTCCATCAGTGCCAGTTCCTGGATAATTGCTCAGGACAAGGTGGGGGGAAGGGGGGGAAGAAGGCTATCCAGGCTGACCAAAGGGAGGAGTCAAAACCCACCAGGCTTATAGGCTCAAAATCCAAAACAAACAGACCACTATATCCAGTACTACTATGAAAATGTGTGTGCATCTGTGTATGTCTTTCCTTTTTCCTCTCACTGCAGCAAGAGGCTGCTTGGTGTAGTGGATAGAAGTCTGGCCTGGTAACCAGGGAGACCTTGGTTCTAGTCCAGCTCCTGACACATACTTGCCATGTGACCCTGGTAAGTCTCTTAATCTCTCTGCATTCAAGACAGCTCTCTAAATTGCAAAGAAGGTGCTGATCTGCTTTAGTACAGGGGTCCTGGAGCTCCCTATGCCAATAAAATCCCGGGTCTGTCCCTATCTCTTTTACTACTGACTATTTAGGGCACCCTCGTGTGTTTCCAGATTGTAATAGCATTTTCAATGTTCTTAGGACTTAGTATTACTTTCAAAGGAAATAGCAAGAAGAATTATAATGAGTCTTTAAATATACTTCTATAGCTTCAGGTGGGGGGATTCCATAGTGACTCGAGTAGAGAAACTCAGGGGGATTTTTATAAGTTGATCTAACTTACTGTATCTAGTTCAGGGGGTCTGGAAACATATCATTTCAAAATAGTTTGATAATGTTATGTCCGTATAATTGGTTTTCTTGGTAAACCTGTATATTTAATTAATTTAAAAACACTATCCTGATAGGAGGTCTATCTATAGATGTCCCCAGATGACTTCAAGTCAGCTTGATGAAGTTTTGATTTAGGCCCGTGTCGACAGAGGCCAATTTGCTTCTTTTTAAAAAACAAAAACAAAAACACTTAGCCTATATCTTAGTATCAATTATAAGACAGAAGAGTGATAAGGGCTGGGCATTTGGGCTTAAGTAACTTGCCCAGGGTCCCATAGCTAGGAAGTGTCTAAGGCTAAATTTAAACCCCCTACTCCTAGCGTGACACTATGCACTGTGCTACTTCCTAGCTGTTCCAACCAATTTGCTTCTAAGGGATCTGCTTAAAGAGAACAATGAGGGAGATCATCATTTACATAGTAATTAGCTCCTTTCCCTTCCATTCAGCAAACATTTATTGTGTCTTTATGTGCCAGATACTGTGCTGGGGATTCAAAAATTAAAAAGGAAACTTATATCTTGTCCTTGGGGAGCTTAAATTTTAATGGGTGGAAACAATATAGATTACAAAGTTCAAAGTAGCCTCAGTACAAAGAACTTGTAAGGGGGCAGGAAGCATTCACCATTGGGAAGATCAGGACAGACTTCCTAGAACTAAGAACTGGAAGAGATAGAGGACAAAAGAGCATTCTAGTAATGGGACGTAACCTGTTCAGAGGCTCAGAGATGGAGATGAGATGCCACATATGGGGAGCAAAAAGCAGGTAGTTCTTTGCTTAGGCAGCATCCATTTCTTTGTTTAGCCAACATACCAAAACCACAATGTGCCATATCCTCCCACCCCTCAAAAGTATATCCCATGATAGAGCTGGTCATGGCTTCTAGGCCCCTGTGTAGACTCATAGATTATAAATATGAAAAATAATAAAGGCTGGTATAAATATATATATTAGTATTTTAATTAAAGCCATGCTGATAGATAAAGTTATTAGACCACGAGCTTGTCAGAATTCAAAACCGCCGCCCTCGCCATTATTGTCTCCTGTCTCCTCCAGAGTCTGCTGGCCAAGACACCACTCCCTCCTAATCCAGGAGATTTAAACTCTTCTCTGCGTGGAGACGTAGGCCTCCCCACGCCCAAAGAACCGGAACCGGAAACCCGTTGGACCACGGGAAATGTAGTTTGACAATTTCCAAGTGTCCATAGAAAATAAATATACTTTTAGATAGCATCTCCCAAATTTCACTTTTACAAGATTCAGATCATAACATAATTTTTTTGTTGTTTGCTTTTGTTTTGTTTTCAACTTTCCCATCCTAATTAGGCCAGCCTTGCTAACATTCCACACATAAGGGTGCTAGCAAGGCCTATTTCCCTTGGCAGGTCCTACTTCTGTCCCCACCCCTATCTGCTGACAGCTATATCTTGGAGGTAAGGTCCTATTCTTTCTCCATTAGACAAGGGAATGGCCAGCCACGCATATATTTATGCTCTCAACCCAACTCCCAAGGGGAGAAATAGAGCAGGAGCTGAGTCAGAAATCCATTCACTATATACCAGGAAAAAAATGAGTAGTCTAAAAGAAGAACTGAGGCACACAGAAGCCAACTGATTTAGCCAAGGTCATACCATGTGGAACAAAATGGATTAACTAGGCTAGAATGGTCTTTGGATGCCAGGCACACAGTCCATCACCAGGCCCACAATTGGAACCCTTTTCAGTTGGCCAGACTTGCCAGAACTATACTGAACCTGCATTCAGTCCCTCAAGATCACCCTCATTCTAGGGAGACATGTGAGAAACAACAGGTTTTGGTTAAATTGAACAATTTTCATCTCTGTTGCTTTTAGATTTGAGACTTTTCCTAATAGAGAGCCATAACACGTTGAATTTGAACCGAGTCATATGTCAGGGATCCCAAGTACATCTACTCCAGTTAGTTTTTAGTAAACAATGCAAGCTGACATTGGTAATAATAATTATTTTTAGAGCAGACCTGTGATTTCATAGGCAACTCCTGGTGAAGAAACTCCTCCCACTGATTTAAAAATTATTTAGCAACTGAAACTCTGAGAGTTATGTGTGGTACAGAGAACTTAAGCAACTGGCCCAGGGTCATATAGCCAGTGAGGATTTTAGTGGTGGGTCTTGAATCCAGGTCTTCCTGCCTCCATGTTCAGTGCTGTATATATTTTCATAAAATCCACGATTGAAAATTTTATTCAAGAAAAATTTTAGGAAAAGAAGCTTGCTAATTCCTTGAATCTAGAAAAGCAACTGTTTGGAGAAAGATGCCTGCAGAAACCTACGCTGCATCAAGAAGATCCAGAATGAACTTTGGGGTGCAATTGATTGAACTGAAGGGGGTTGAATACATTTACTTTTAATGTACACTCTTATGCCAAAGGGGACTGCCCCCTAATTGGCTTTTTGTCAATACATCTAGCAAACTTTGGTTTTGTCCTCTCTTCTATTTCCCTCTTATCTCTAACTATTATAGTTTCCTCTTAGAAGGTGCAATATTGTATGCACCTGTAGTCAGAAAATTTTTAGAGCCATTTATGTTAAATAAGCCAATTATGTCTTATGACCAGTCTCCCAAATGATCACAAGGGTGATTATGAAGATGGGATTAACTCTCCCCTGCCCATTTTTAGAATTAATCACCAGAAGTGTATGTACCCCACTTATCCTTAAGTATATAGGGAGGTTTGTGATCCACGTGTGTGAGAGTGGGTGATGAATCATGAATCAGAATCGACTGACTGCGGCAGTCCTAAGCAAAGATTTAGTTGTAATTGGTCCACATAAAGTAGAAGAAAGGCACAGGAAGTGACAAAAGGAATGGTTTTTAAAAGTGACAAGAATTTCCTGTGACCAGGTCTTTCTCCTTCAACTTGAACTTGAAAGAGCTCTGGCTTGGGACCTTGGACTGCTCTTGGATTTTCCCTTAGAACTACCACATGGGTGTGTGAAAAAGACTGACTTCTTTTCCTAGCTTTTCTGAGAGGTACTAGCCTCTGGAGAGGCCCTCATCTTGGGGGAGGCCTCGTGGCTAAAACCCTTGTGTAATTTACCTCTGGGCCCCCTTTTCTGGGGCCTCTGAAGCCCTGCTTGGTTCAGACCAGGCTAGAGTAATTATCTTCTCTTTCTGATTTCCTTACTTTCACTCTTTCCCTCTATTTTATAAATAAATTGCTAAAAAGTCATTCTGACTGAGTAAAAATTACGGCGACCACATTCCTCATCAATTTAAGTCTAACCCTTGAATATTTTACCCTTTACAGTGCCCTGTCCACTAAACTTTAGGCTCATAGTGTTTCACATGCTTTATTTCATGTGAACCTCATCCTAGCCTCAGTAGTCATAGGGCATATTGAATATAGAGTCAGAATATATGGGTTCGAATCCTAGCCCAGCCAGCTCTAGATTAGTACTCTGCCAATGGAACAGAACAAACGCATCATTGCCAGAGATTAGATTACTTGCAAGGAAGTCATGTAACAAAAAAATAATAACAGGCTTGAGACATGATATATGTCTCATATATATATATATATATATATATATATATATATATATATATATATATATATATATATAGACATA
>NC_058136.1:48416505-48444068 GCF_016433145.1 Gracilinanus agilis
TATATGTCACATATATATATATATATATATATATATATATATATATATATATATATATATATATATATAGACATAGACAACTAGTCCTTTTTTGAAAGTGTGGATATTGGTTCCATTGTCCTCTTCCTTTTCATAATAAATACAAATTTCAGCAAAGTCAATCATTTGGGTTTCCAGTAAAATGGGAAAAAAGTAGGAGGTGCATGGATTTGACCATTGTAATTTCTTCCTCTCAAGCAACTAGAAATAGATTTTTCAAAACTAATTCCTGCCTATACAAACAAGGTACACAAAGAGCCACCCCACGTTTTCAGTGACCTGGAAAGAGATGATTCCAACCCTATTTTGAAACCATCATAAAGCTCAAGCAAGTTAGCAACTCTGTCCTCGAGGAAATCAAAGCAGTTGGGCTGAAAGCTCAGTGTAGTGTCATAGAAAAATGCCAGAGCTTCTAGTCTCATGTGACTATTTACTGATCTTCCTTCACTTGTAGTCTAAGCTTCCATTTGGGAGGGTCAGCCATTTAATTAGCATCATCTATTGGCCTTCCCAAGTCCTTCCCACGTATCTAGTTGAGCTGGCCTCCATTCATATGAAAGGAAAAGAATTTGTTGAAAAATTTTTAGAAATGGTAGAGCAATTATTTTATAGTGAGCTGAAAGATGATATAGAATATAGAACTGAAATCTGTTCCATTAGAAAAATGGTGGTGTTAGTAACAATTCACCATATTCTAGGGTATGGACCATGGCATTTTTATCTTCCTATATATAGTGCTGAGGTTAGTCTAGGGCAGTGATTCCCAAAGTGGGCGCCACCGCCCCCTGGTGGGTGCTGCAGCAATGAGGGGAAGCGGTGATGACCACAGGTGCATTTGGGGGCAGTGAATAACTGTAAGGGGGCGGCGATAGGATGTGACAGGGGCACAAGTAATATTTTTTCTGGAAAGGGGGCAGTAGGCCAAAAAAGTATGAGAACCACTGGTCTAGGGCAATAATGGAGACCTTTTTGGACCCCGTGCCATGTCCGACCTACCACCCTCTAGACTGTGTGCCAGTGCCGGACCCCCATTGCATGCCATGCCCTGCACCCAACTGCATGCCCCACCCCTTGGCTGCATTCAGGACCCCACCCACCCCTGCATTTGGAGGCAGGGCTGGAGGAGGGGCCAACCTTAGAGGAGAGGCTACAGTGCCCCATACCCTTCCCTTGCATTTGTGGGGTGTGGGACCAGGCTATCAGCCCTGGACCAGCTGCATCCCTGGGCTCCTGGGGCTTACCACTGTTGCTTCCCTAGGGTAGGGGCATGAGGGGTGTGGCCACTGCCTCTGCTGGGCTTGGGGAGGCTGTGGAGTGGGGTGGAGGGGCATAGCCACACCCTGGGGCTGAGCAGAACTTAGCTGCACTCAACCCCTTGGATTGTGGAAAGAGGCTAGAATGCCCTACACCCCTGAGTTCAGGGGTGGGGCCAGGCTCTCAGGTGGCCAAGCCAGGGGTCTACTGTGCCCCTGGAGAGGTCTCTGAATGCAATCTTTGGCACATGTGCCATAGGTTCACCATCACATGTCTAGAGCCCCCAGTAGACATTTATTACTTGCCTGTTGAATTGAATAATTGAAGTTGTGAAATTAAGGGTTATTATACAAGGCAATGAAAAATGAAATGGAGGGACCTCTTCACATTTGGAGGTCTGTAGGTAAAGGCTGATTAACTACTTGTAGGATATGTTGTCATTCCTTGTCATATGTGTTGGCCTCTTTTGAGGACCCTTCTAAGATTAAGCTTTTGTGATTCTATTAATGATCTGTCTCTGCAAATAGAGGCTTCCAGCTTAGGGGAGATATTTAAGCAAAGGCTGGGTGAAGTGTTTTCAGACCTGTGGGAGGGTAATTATTGCCTTGAAATTCATACAATTACTTTCCCTTTTACTTTCCTGGGAATGATTGATTTGAGCCATTTGGCTCCACCCTTATAGTAGATAAAAGATCCCTGCTGAGCTCTAACCATTGGAATGCAAATGGATTGAGAGGAGGAACATGACTGGCTCCATGATTTGTATACTGTAAGCATTTGATAAATGTTTAATTAATGAATCATGAATGGGAACCCACTACCTAGGGAGGCAACCCCTCTTCTTTGGAGCAGCCTAAATTATTCAGAAATCTTTTCTTGTATCCAGGCAAAACATGCCTTTTCAGCTTTTCAGCTCCCATCCAGGGTCTATCCTCTGGGACCAAACAGGAAGTATTCAAATACCTCTTCTACAAGTTAGCCTTTGGAATATTAGAAGACAACTATCAAGTTCCTCTTTCTCCCTAAATCTTCCTTATCCAGCCTGTTCTTTAGAGTGCATTGCATTAACCATATCAAGGACCTCTGAGGTACAGGCAACTTCACTGCTTGGGTGTCTAGATCATAGGCAGAGGTGTGGTCTTATTGAATTTTTTTTATCTCCCCTAGTGCCTGCCATAGTGCTCTGCACAAGATGAAAACTTCATAAATGTTTGTTGAGATGAGTTGAGCTTTCCAAAGGGGAAATAATGACAATAAAAGGGCTTCCATAGAATGAGCTAAGTGCCATCATTGCCTTTGCCTTTATAAAAAAGTTCCTAATGGGCCAACCATATCTATTTATCCTATTTTCAGATGTACTCTCCAGCTGCTATGTGGCCTCCTAGCTAATGCTACAGATACACATTTCATCTCTCATGTCCATGACTTTGTACTGACTGTCCTCTATGTCTGTGACATACTCTTGTCTCACCTCCACCTGGTAGAATCCCTAGCTTCTTCTGAGGCTCATCTCAGATGCTACCTCCCACAAGGTACTTTTCCTGATTTTCTGCCTACCCTCAAGGTAATAATGTTTTCTCCCTCCTCAGATTACTTTGTGCTTACCTCTTTAAATATTGCATTCTGCCCTCCTTCCCCAGTAGAATGTAAGCTCCTCGAGGTCAAGGTCTATTTTTTGTTGCTTTGTCTTTGTCCTACCTTTGTCTCTTTATAAGTAGTTCCTTGGATATATTAGGAACTTGATAAAAGCTTGCCAAATTGAGTTAATTTGAATTCTTCAATGCCAGTTCACTGTGTTGTTGAGAGAAGTCCATCTGGAGGCCCGAGGTCTCATTGTCCAATTCCAGCTACTGCTTACACAGAACAAAATGGAATGGGCAAGATGGAATTCACTGGAGTCTGAATTGTTTGGACCATCTCACTATGGGATAATGCAAAGATTAACCCACATTCAGCATCCTTTTTAATGTTTTGCTCTGTCCTCCTAAGCTTGCTAATGATTTTTATTTGAATAAGAGCTCTTAAACAGAAGAAATAAAGGATGGGCCACAGAGTTCTTAAGCACTGAAGACTAAGCATCAGGCTTTTCTTAACTAAGACTTTCTTGGAAATGATTCGTCCATCTTAGGGATATAGCAAACTTCCAGATTTTACTTCCTTGCTTGTTCTGCATATGATTAATTGCATTTCTGCTCATTTTGGCATAATTGAAAAAATCTCTCTAAGGAGCAATATCCTCCCTCTACAATCCCTTAATGCTCACTAATAAATGTGTTCCTCTAGTAAAATATAAGCGAGCATCTGCACTGAAATGTAAGTTGGAAAGATAGAAGGCAACTTCTGCCAGAAAGGTGAGCTCAATTGTCTAAGACTCAGATTGGAAAAGCCTCTATTTCTCCCCAAACAAAAATACAAATCTACAGGATGAGAGTGAATTCTTTCACCCTTCATTCTGGAAAACAAAACTCACTGAATCTCACAGCATCTGTCTCTTAGTTTGCAGGCATAGATATGCAAGCCCAAGCTCTGTCATCTTTGTGTAAACACTGCAGATGCCATTTCCTAAGGAAAGACATTTCCCCAAGTGCCTTGTATGTATGTGTCAAGATACAGGATGATAGGCTGAAAACCTCAGGCCTTAGGAATGCAGGCAGTGCTCTTTTGACCAGAAGTGCCCTTAGCTCCCTGAACTAGCAAACAAAGGAAACCTCCAAGGAGGAGCTCCATACCAAGAAGAAGAAAAAAACTGAACTGGGGCAGGCTGAGGGGAAAATATGATTCGATCTCATTCTACCCTGCAATATTCTCTCTCTCTTCTCAGAAACTGAGGAGGAAAAAGTGATTTGGTTTCCTTTTAAATGGAAGAATAGTAGAGTTATTGACAGAAACAAGGAATACAGAGTTATTTTAGGGTAGAGGTGATGAGTTTAACTTTGGTTATACTTTCTTTTTTTTTTTAAACCCTTAACTTCTGTATATTGGCTCCTAGGTGGAAGAGTGGTAAGGGTGGGCAATGGGGGTCAAGTAATTTGCCCAGAGTCACACAGCTGGGAAGTGTCTGAGGCCAGATTTGACCTCCCATCTCTAGGCCTGACTCTCAATTCACTGAGCTACTCAGCTGCCCCCTCTATGGTCATGCTTTCTTAATGGTGTTGTTTAATCTTCCTTGATGTCTTTGGCTCCTTAGTTACCTTAGTTGTTGTCAGATGATGATCTTGAAATCTCCTCTTTAAGCACTATCACTTTGGCACCTGGGCCAGAAGTCTTTACCTTTGTCATTTGCTACCTTTTAGAAGATTCTACCAAATTGGCTTCCTTGTTATTTACTACAGTAAATGCAGAACCTTCATTTTCTCACTTCTTGGCCTTTACATGGGTTAGCCTGCATTCCTCAAATGTTCTTCCTCTCACCTTTACCTGTTGGAATCATTAGGATATCTCAAATATTTCTCCATTTAACATAAAGGGAAGTCAAGGGAAAAAATACTTAGTGGATCCTTCCATAGGTTTTACATAGTTCTCTCTTACGTCACTTTTCATGGAATGGAGATTATAAATGCTCTCTCTTATTTTCTTGGGCTCCAGGGGCTTTGACCCCATTACTTACTATATCATTTCTGTGAGAAACCCTAAAAGGTGAGCAGACTATAGGAGCCAGAGGCTAGTCTCTCACATAAGACCCCTTCCTTCCACTCACATGGCCACAACCCTAGGCAAGGTACACATCACTTCTCTTCTAGATTATTATAATTCCCTCCTAACTGGTCTCATTGCCTTAAGCCTCACTCCAGACTACCCCTGAACAAATGAATGCTGGTTTTGATTATCTGCTCACACAAGACAATCTTTTTGGCCTGAAAAGAGTAGCTAGCAGTGAGAAGATCTTTGACGCATTTGCACTGGTTTTAACATGTGTGATCAATCAAGACTTATTTACATATTATTGATAGTTACATTGGTGTGGTTGTTTGGGGTCTACATCCCCATTCATGTCCGCATCCACCCATGTGTTCAAGCAGTTGTTTTTCTTCTGTGTTTCCACTCCTGTAGTTCTTCCTCTGAATGTGGGTAGCATCTTTTCCATAAATCCCTCAGAATTATCCTGGGTCATTGCATTGCTGCTAGTACAGAAGTCCATTACATTTGATTTTTACCACAGTGTATCCGTCTCTGTGTACAATGTTCTTCTGGCTCTTCTCCTTTTACTCTGCATCAATTCCTGGAGGTCTTTCCAGTTCACGTGGAATTCCTCCAGTTTATTATTTCTTTGATCACAATAGTATTCCATCACCAGCATATACCACAATTTGTTCAGCCATTCCCCAATTGAAGGGTATACCCTCGTTTTCCATTTTTTTGCCACCACAAAGAGCGCAGCTATAAATATTTTCATACAAGTCTATTTATAGATGATCTCTTTGGGGTACAAACCCAGCAATGGTATGGCTGGACCAAAGGGCAGACAGTCTTTTAGAGCTCTTTGGGCATAGTTACAAATTGCCAGCCAGAATGGTTGGATCAGTTCACAACTCTACCAGCAATGCATTAATGTCCCAATTTTGTCCCATCCCCTCCATCAGTTTCCTCATTTTAAAACAAAAAATTTGGATAAAACGACCTCAAAAGTCTCCAATTCTAACGATTCTCCAACACCAGTGAAACATGGTTACCCAAGTCAAAGATCAAGTTAAAAATAAGATCTGGTATTCAGATCCCAAGGTGTATTCCTCTGGGAATATGGCACATTTTCTCAGCTGTGGTATACTGTCCAAAATGCTAGCCCCATTCTCTGCATTCAGATTCAAGAAGATCCTTCCTCACTTTGTTTTGACAAAAACTCCTTCATTGTGCACAGAGGCAACTCTAAGGGAACACATCAGGTTATTGCCATTGGCTGCCTTCTCCTGGACATTAGATAACATATTTGGCATTGGAAGACACCTTGAAGGTTATCTAGTCAAAGCCATTCATTTTTCAGTTGAGGAAACTGCATCCTAGAGAAAGCAACTCGCTCATAGTTACATGACTGGAAAAGTAGAAGAGTCACATTTTGAGCCCAGATTCTCCAACTCCAAATCTTTCCCTTCATCTTTCATATCTCTTTTAAAAATAAGTTTATACTGATATCATTTGCTTTCCCCTAAAATCCTTTTCCCTCCCAACGAGCTATGCTATATATCAAATATATATTTTTAAAAAAAGGAAAAGAAGAGGAAAAACTGATCAATACAGTGAAAGTCTGAAAACATGGGCAATGTGCAACACCTCCCGACTTCCTACCTCCTCAAAGGGGTGATCTGGGAGTATTCTCTAATATCATTTTTTAAGTCCTGCTTGATCTTTATAACTGCCACATTTACTTTTGATTTTTGTCTGTGTAAGTGTGGTTACTCTTTCCATTTACATTGTTGTCATCATTGTATTTATTGTTTTCTTGGCACTGTTCCCTTCCTTCTGTATTAGTTCATGCTCCTATTTTATCTTTATGCCTTATGTAGGAAAAGAAACATCCTTTCCCTATCTCACTTCAGGTAGAGTCAATCAAAGAGAAGAATATCATCTTTCTCCAAACTCAAGAGCTCTTAATGATACCTCTGGCAGCCTAAGGCATGCCCATGGCCTTGAGCATGGCTAATGCCCCTGTAACAAACTTGTTGCTATTTAGAGAATGACTCAGAAGAGGCTGTAGTGACTCAGACTTATGTGTTTTTTATTATTTTGGCCTTCCTACCTCTCTTGCTTCCATTTACTTAAGGGAGAACAAAGTCTCAGGTAGTCAAGGGGAAAAGAGCATTTTACTAATTCATCACTGCCATGCCTTCCTTATGACATTTCTTCCTTCTGATTCTTTAGAAAGAACTATGGACCCATGTCATAAGAGAGACATCTCTTGTTCCACTATCAGTCTGAAAAATATACTTCATTCTGTGAAGCTGAAATCTTAACCAGAGGTTTTAGAGTCCATAGCTAATTGGGGAAGATGGGATAATCCAGGAGCTAGAAAGCCATTCTCATCATTTGGGATGCTGCTATTCGGTCTGCTATTAAAATGATTTTTCCTTCTTTATTACAAAAGTATGAAAATAAGAAATGGGATGAGGAGTTATTGTGCTCCAAGTGAGCTGCTTCAAGGCTGACATAGAGCCCCTAGATGAAATGAGGTAGAAAATTAGAACTTCACATTGCAGGTGTTTTTTAAAAAGAAAGACGCTCTGCAGATTTCCCTAATAACCAATCCTGCAAATAGCTGCCCTTTGTGAGAGAGGCCATCTTGCTAATTATAATTATAGCTTCCATTGGTGTCATAACAAAGAGAGAGATAAGGTAAAACTATACCAAGCTCGAAAAGTTCTCACTCTCCAAGTTTCTGATTGCCCATCTTAAACAGAAAAATATTTATTTCCAGAGGATACACAAATGGAATGGAATATAACACTATCTTATTTTAAGCAAGAGAATGAAATTCCATCCTCTTTTAAATTAAAAAACCAACAACTTGCATTAAATTGTATTCAGTTAAAATATTTGAATATTCCAGTTATTTCGCTAATGAAGATAGTATGGTATAATGGCTAGAAGATTAGACTTGTAGTCCAGTGGTCTGGGTTCAAGTATGGCCTTTGATGTTGTGTGAACCTGGATAGGTCACTGAACATCTCTAAACTTCAGTTTTTAATGGGGATGATGAAATCCATTGAACTTATCAACCTAATTTAGTTGTTGTGAGACTCCATGACCTAGTGCATGAAAAACACTTAAAGCCTATTGAATGTCAATTATAAAGGGATACTGATGCTTTAGAAAAAGCACTTTGCTTCTCAGAATGCTGGACTTAAGAGTCTGGAAGATATAGGGTCCAATTTGGTCATTGATTTTAATAAGCTCTATAACTCTGGGTAAGTCAAGGGTGCCTTTCAGGAAGTTCTTCAAATTTCAGTCTGCCTAGGCCAGAGAGTTCCCCTAGGCCAGTGATGGTGAACTTATGGCACAGGGTGCCAAAGATGGCACACAGAGTACTCTCTCTATGGACACTTGGATGCCCCCCCACCCAATTTTTTATAGAAAGTCAGAGGGACTCAAACAGAGATGCTCCCCTCCCTCTCTCCACCATGCCTGACAACATTTTTTCACATCACCCGACCCTCTGCCCAGCAGCCTAATGGGAATGTTTTTTCCCTCTCCTGTGTGGGGTAAGGTGGGGCACTGCACACATGGTCTCTGGGGGGGGCAGAGCAGGACAGTTTAGAGGGTGGGGTGGAACCCAACACTATCTCTAAAAGGTTTGCCATCACTGCCCTAGGCTCATTTACATTAAGAATTCTTTGCATGCTGATATTTAAATGAAATCTGGAAAGTATAGTCAATTAGTCAGTCAGTCCACAAATAGTTACTAAGCCCTGGAACTGTGCTTAGGTTTGGGTATACAAAAAAAGGCAAAAAATGTGCCTTATCCTCAAAGAAATTGGTATAGTGATCCCTCTATCACAGGAGTTTGGTTCTAGATACCCCTGTGATAGGTGAAAATCTGCCATGTAAGCAGGAGAACAAACAGACTGATGCAATGGTCACTGAGCCATTCAGCACTCAGGACACTGGTGAGGGGCACCCATTGGTTCCCAGCTATTGGTTAGGAGTTAGTTAAACCCCCCTACCCCACCACCCCCAACATCATTTCTGTCTCAAGTCAGCTCTGCTTTCCTGAAGGGGCCAGTAGGGGTGGCCTGAGGCCAAAGGGATAGAGCTATCAGGCTGCCCAACATGAAGGGGGCAGTCAGGGCGGAGCCTCTCTGTCTCTTGGCTAGCTGGGCACCATAGGGAAGGGCCCCTCTGTCTCTGGGCCTCACTTCTAGGGGCCCTGCCCAGCATCCCTGGTGTCCTCAGAAGTATCTTGTTGATGTTATACTTGTGTCTCTGAGAACTCATTGGCTTCTGCTCCTGCTGCCCTGCTCTGGCCTGCTCTCTCCTCTTTGATCAGTGTGACTGCCCTGTGTGTCAGGCTCTGCCCCCCCTGGCTTCTCTGCTCCCAACACTCCTGCCCACCCACATTCCGGCCTAGTCCTGCCTCCCCCAGGCTCCCACCCAGCACCTGTTCCTTCCTCCTCTTCTCCCTCCGTGGGCAGCCTCCCAGATCAGGCATGCTCCTGCAAGGACCCCTCCACCCTTTGTTCTTGCCTCAGCCTGGCTATGTGTCCACCAGCCTCATTCCTCCTCTCCCACCCTCAAGATGGTAGGGATTGAACTCCAGGTGCCAGACCTACAGGCCTCTGTCCTTCAGTCAGTGTTCTGTCCTCTGAGATCCCCCTTCTTGCCCCCGAACTCATCCTCATCCCAGAAGTTTGTACAGAAAGGCTTTTCCTCTTCTGAGCCCTCCTCTGCACCCCCCTGGGGTCCGGTTACTCAATCCTGCTGCCCAAAGTGCTTTACCTGGGCTCAGCTGCCCTCTTGGTTGGGCTGTGGGTAGAAGGGGAATTGCTGTTGGATTTTTCATTCAATAAATTGGTGGTTTCTTACAAAAAAAATCCCACAGTATAACAAAAACTCCCCAATACAGAATTAGATACATTTTTTTAAAAACCCACGATAAGTGAACCACGATATAGCAAAGGCACAACTGTACATACAAGATGTGTACAGAATCGATGGAAAGTGACATAAGGAGCTAAGAGCCCAATTCCCTGATTTTGGGAAGAAAAAACAAACCTTTACGGACCTCCAAGGGAGATCTTACCTTCTTTAGATTTATAGGGGGCTCATAATATCTTCATATTTGAGTAAATGTTGTTTTCCTCCAGTAGAATGTAAGCTTCTTGAGGACAGGGATGGTTTTCCTTTTGACTTTTTATCGCCAGAGCTTAGTACCAGCAGCCTTGCTCAAAAAAAGGGGTTAATAAATATCTATTTAATTTTTGCTTTAAATGGCTATCCCCATTGCTATTCTCTCAGAGGTCTCAGACAAGATGTACAAAGCTCCAGAGCTCATTGTGCCTTTGGTGGACTTCCATAGAGGCTGGGGCTGAGTAATGGCTAACATTGCTGCAGGACTCCATGCACAAGAGATCTTCTTACTATAGATTTTCTGAGACTTGCAGCCAGAAGAGGGAATGAAACCATCTGAAAAAGGGACAACTTTTAATATGTGTTTGTTGATTGACTGACTGATTCTATTTTCCTGGATTCATTTAGAAGTCAGTATGCAAAGGATCTTTGAGATAAATGAGTCTAGGGGAATTTTCTCACTAAAACATTGCTCGACACAGGGTTGCCATAAACCTTTAATTTGTAAAAACACATTATCTACAAAGCACAATAAAGCGAGGTATGGCTGTACTTGCTCCAGTGACTGCAAGGTTCCCTGCCTTGTTCTAGGTGCTTGGGAATCATCCCTAGGAAAAGAAGAGAGAACTGAGCTCTCACATAGAGTGGGTGGACGTCTATATTTATAGGTGTGTTTTTTTTGAAAACAGGAAGCACAGTAGAGAGACAAAACCAAGAATCTAGGTTTCTTTATATTTGAAGTGATTTTGGATAAGTTCAATTCAAAGTAAGATCATTAAGTTACTGAGCCTGGTAGAAATACCTTTATTCTGCTCTGTGTTTCTTTGCCTAATCCAAGCTGGAGGCCAATATGATTTAGTGGATTTGGCACCAGAAGATCTGGATTTTAATCCCAGTGATTATACTCTTCATTGTAACCTTGAACATCCACTATTCCCCTTCCTCATAACATGATCTCTATGGTCTCTTTCAGCCATAGATCTGAGACCCCAAGATCTGTTTGCTGAAACTAGTCTGACAAACTTGGTTCTGTACTCTGTACCTTTCACTGTCAATAGAAGTTAAGTATGGCATTGTTCCCAGAGAATAATTGGCCTAGAGAAAGCCATCATCATTGTGGGTCACACAGTTTATTTAGCACAGAAAGAAATTTACAATTAAAGTTCCACTGAGAATTCTTTAACTTGTAAATGTGCAAATGTCTCACATTTCTACATCTAGCATCTTCTTTAATCATTTTCATTATAGAAACATTCCAAAAACGGTCCCTGACTACAACCTATCTTAAAAGTTCATAACCAACACAATTATTCTTCTATACTTTTAATTTACCATATTTATTCCCTGGTGATCCGTACATAGTTTGTAATAGAATTTAAAAAAATAAATATTCAACCTATTAAATTAACATTTCATTTCATTCTGTATTAAAAAATGATTTTGCCGGAGAGATTGGCCACGGAAAGTACATTGGTTCCTAACTGTGTGTCTCTGGGCAAGTCATTTAACCCTGACTGCCGAGCCTTGGTGCTCTTCTATCTTAGCATTGATAATAAGATAGAAAGCAAAGTTTTTTTAAAAGTACAAAGACTGGGAACCAAAAGATCTGTCTTAGCTTTTCCAGTGACTTAACCTTCCTTGTGTGAATCATGTGCCCTCTCTATGGCATATTTTCACTATCTGAATAATGAGAGTGTTAGTCTATATAATCTCTATGTTCCTTTTTTGTTCTAATCTTCTGAGTCAGTGCTCCTGATGCCAAGTTTAGTTATTTCATCTCAAGTGAGGACTGATAGAGTTTACATCAGTATTCTTCAAACAAGGGACCCCATCCCTCAAGCAGGAATGGGACAGACAAAAGTGACACAGTTGGCTCCATCTCTAGAGCTAAATTCTTGCTCTGAGACTTATTGAGACCAACAGTCCTCACTGACTAGACTTTCACATTCAAGGCATAAGATTTCATTAGGTCATATCTTCACTATAAGGAATAGCATTGGGTCCCCTCTTTTTCCCTTCCCACTTGGTGGGCCCATACAATTTCTTGCAGTTCCTAACTTGACTTTGTTGTTCCTGTCCATCACAGTTCCTTCCTTAGCCTCAATTCTAACCAAGTTCCAGAAACAGTTGTGTGGGGCAATAGTAATATATGTAAAGCTGAACAAATACTACTTCTTTTGGGATGTTAATAGTGGCTAATGAGCATACCAATCATCAGTGAAGTAAATTAGCAGTTGCCCTTGTGAATAGGACGCAGAAAATCTACTTATTGTTGACTATAGACAACTGCTGGATTACATGTTTATCTAAGTGATATTGGGTTAAGCTTTAATGGATAAATAAGGATGAAATATGAAGGACCATAGCTTTCAGTCCTGTGGCTATCTCCTCCTACTCAAAGATGCTATAATAAACAGTATGGGATGACTAGGCAAAAGTGGCTTTTTAAGTGTTGGGAAAAGAACTGCATCAGATGCCATCTTGTAGGATAGGTTGTTGCTGATACAAAAATTTGCCATATCATCAATGGGCTTTTTACCTTTAAAGTAGCAATATGAGGAAAAATATTATGATGGGATGACATCTGGATTAGGAGTTAGGGGAAGCAGGCTCTAATAGCATTTCTGCCACTGACCTTTAGCTAGTGATTTAAACTCAATGGGACTCAATGCCCTTGTCTTTCCAACAACAGACTTTGACAGCATTTCTCCAAGGTCTCTTCCAGGTCTAACATTATAGTAGAATATAAGCTGTTTGAGGACAAAACCTGGATTTTTTTGTCTTTGTATCCTTGGTAGCTCACACAGTGCTTGCATAGTAGACATTTTATAAATGCTGTTGAGTTCTGTGTCATCAGAAAGACTGAGTTTCTGGGCAAATTAATCATGGGTCACTACTTTAATGACCTTTCAAATCATATCAACTGCCTATTTTTGCCAACATAAAAATCATCCCCAATAAGGGAACTTCTTACTTCTATTGCCCTTAGCTTTATGTGACATCCCTCCCTTTCACAGATTCTTTTCCTGGTATCCTGGTCAAGTAACTATACTGTTGTCTTGTTCCCCAATTTTTCATCTCTGAGCATTTGTGCTGGTCAGACTGCCTAGAAAATATTCCCTCCTTATTCCTGCCAGGTTGAGGTCATTCTTTTTTTTCAAAGTTCAGCTCAGAGACCAATTCCCTGATCTCCAAATGAAAATATTCTCCCCCTCATCACAGTGTTCTCCAGCCCTTTACCAGGCTCTCTTCTTTGTGCCCATCCCACTCTATCTTTTATTATTCTCACAAGTAAATGAAATGTAAGCCCCTGGAGGGCAGACAGTGGCTTATTCATTAGGTTTTCATCTCCCAGACATGTTAAGTGAATAGAATTGAATTGATTCCCTTTAAACTTCCTATGTGTTTGCTTTCTGAATTATTTTATGCTGTACCTCAGGATTTGCAAAGATTTCAAATAGTTGCATTAGGGTTTTTTGACACTTGAAATTTTTCCTTTAGCCATGTGAAGTTCAAGGGACTATTGATTTCTTGTTACGTATGGTCAATATTTTTTGTAGTGTATATGATTCTCTGACAAACTTTGCTGAGCTAAACTTCAGTCCTGCATCCAGTTCCTAGCTGTATAACCTTGGACAACTCACATTCCCTTGCTGAGCCTCCGTTTCTTCATCTGTAAAGTAAGGCTAGTTGTTCTACTTGCCTCACAGAGCCATTGTGAAGAAAGCTCTTTACACCACAAAATGTAAGTTATTATTTTTATTACTGAGATATTTACTTTCTTGTTAGTATTCACATCAATTGATTAGTTTCTATTCTCATGAACTCCATTTCTACTACAAGTTCTCATGGGATAAGCTAGAGATACTTGTGTGAGGACTGCTCTTTAGTCTTAACTTTCAGCCTTTAGAAAAGATTTATTTATATCTCAAATTAAGCTGAACCTGAGGTTGGATCTATTGCCAATGGATCTCTAGGCATTATCTTAGTTTTCAGGTATAAAATAAAAGAGATTTACATTAGGATATTCTTAGGGTTTCTGATTAAGGTTTATATAATTGTGGCTATGAATTATTCTTATTTAAATTATCTTTATTTATAAAAATCCAAAATTAAGGAACAAATTAATTAGAGATTTCTTTTAAATAGTTATTGATACCTTTTGTTTTTACATCATCTAAATATCTCCCTGTATTCCACCCTCTTTTCCAAAGTAGATAATTCTCATAGACTTTTTGTTTTGTTTTGTTTTTTGTCTTGTTTTAAGTTATTATTTTACTTTTTTCAATTACATGTAAAAAGAGTTTTTGGCATTAAAAAAATTGAGTTTCAGTTTTTCCCTATCTATTTCCTTTCCCCTCCCCTCTCCTTGAGAAGGCAAGGCAAATATTTTTATATAGATTATGCATGTTCAGTCATGTAAAGCATATTCCCATATTAGCCGTGTAGCAAAAGAAAATATAGTTCCAAAAAGTATGTTTCAATCTACATTCATTCTCTATCAATTCCTTCTCTGGAAATGGATAGCATTTTTTATTATTAGTCCTTTGGAATTGTCATGAATCACCATATTGCTGAGAATAGCTAAGTCATTCACAGTTGGTTGTCATACAATATTGCTGTTACTGTGCCCAGTGTTCTCATTATTCTCACTTTACTGTGAATCAGTTTATATAAGACTTCCCAGGTTTTTCCAAAACAATCCTGCTCATCTTTTTTATAGCACAATAGTATTCTATCACAATCGTTTGTCACAACTTGTTCAGCCATTCCCCACTTTGGTGGGTATCACCTCAGTTTCTAATTCTTTGCCACTTCAAAAATATCTGCTATAAATATTTTTATACATTTAGTTTTTTTCCCTTTTCCATTGATCTCTTTGGGATACAGATCTAGTAGTGACCTAGTAGTGATATTTCTGAGTTAAAGGGTATGCCCTTTTTTATAGCCCTTTATTCATAGTTCTAAATTGCCCTCCATAATGGTTGGATCAGTTTACAACTCCACCAACAAAGCATTAGCATCTCAGTTTTTCCACATCCCCTCCAACATTTGTTGTTTTCCTTTTCTATCATATTAGCCAATTTGGTAGGCATGAGGTGGTACTTCAGAGTTGTTTTCATTTACATTTCTCTAATATATATGGATTTATAGCATTTTTTCCATATGACTGTAGATGGCTTTGATTTATTCTTTTGAAAACTACCTGTTTATATCTTTTGACATTTATCAACTGAAGATTGACTTATTCTTATAAACTTGACTCATTTCTCTATATATTTGAGAAAGGAAGTCTTTATCAGTTAAATGTGCTATTAACCCTCCCCCCCCCCATTTCCTGCTTTCCTTATAATCCTAGTTACACTGATTTTGTTTGTGCAAAACCTTTTTAATTTAATGTAATCAAAATTATCCATTTTATATCCCATAATATTATGTATCTCTTGTTTGGTCATAAATTCTTCTCTTATTCATAGATCTGACAGGTAAAATATTCCATGTTTCCCTAATTTGTTTATGATATCACTCTTTATGTCTAAGTAATGTATCCATTTTGACTTTATCTTGATATTGTCATGTGAAATATTGGTCTATACCTAGTTTTTGCCAAACTTTCCAGTTTTCTAGCAGTTTTGTCAAATAGTGAGTTTTTGCCCCAAAGTTTGGATCTTTGAGATTATCAAACACTAGATTACTATGGTGATTTTCTATTTCATATCATGTACCTAATCTATTGCACTGATCCATTACTCTATTTCTTAGCCAGTACCAGATTGTTTTGATGATTACCACTGTGTAATACAGGTTGAGATCTTGTATAGTTAAGCTACCTTCATTCACATTTTTTAAAATTGATTTACTTGATATTTTTGACCTTTCATTCTTATATGTGAGTTTTATTATTTTTTCCTAGCTCTATAAAACATTTTTGTTAATTTGATTGGTATGGCACTAAATAAGTAAATGAGTTCTGTTAGAATTATAATTTTTATTATATTGGTTTGGCCTACTAATAAACAATTACTATTTCTCCAATTTTTAAAAAAAAAATCTGATTTTATTTGTGTGAAAAATGTTTTGTAATTATGTCGCCATTGTTCTTGGGTTTGTCTTGGCAGGTAGACTCCCAAGAATTTTATAGTGCTTGAAGTTTTTAAAATGGAATTTCTGTTTATATCTCTTCCTGTTGGACTTTGTGCTAATGATTTATATGACTTTTTGCTATATCTGCAAGTTTGCTGATGTTAATATTTCCAGCTAGTTTTTAGTCGATTCTCTAAGTAAACCATTTTATCATCTATAAGGAGTGATAATTTTGTCCCTACATCTCATAGACTATTAATGACATGAATGCCTGAATACAATCTGGCATTTGCTCAGTAATCCCTATAATTCAGTGAAGTTATAAGTCAATCTTTTTTGGGAGGGGCAACATGGCATAGTGGAAAGATTCCAAAAAGACTTTTTGATGGAGTACATGGTCAAAGAACAGAAACCATCTTAATGATAAACACATCTACACAGAAGTATAAAGCTTCATGAGTTCTCTCTCATGGGAGGTCTTCAAAGAGAAGTTGAATCAGTACCTATTGGGGATGCACTGGAGAGGCTTTTTGTCCAGGTCTGAGGTAGGCTAGATCATCACTGAAAGCCCTCCGAAAGCTTCTGTGCCATGATTCTGGGCTTGTCCCCTATTCCCTGTTTGTGAACATATCTTTAATTTAATAGAAGCTAGTGAGAAAAAAATCAGATCCAATTAATTTGAAAGAAATTTCTTTGGCAGCTAAGTTTGTTAAAAATCTTTTATCCTGTTAATTCAGGTTTTTAGACTCTTCTTGCTGCTGAATTCTCTTCAGTTTTCATGGCCTCCTCCCTTCTGGCATATATACACCTAGGCCTACCTTCTCTGTCACTCTCTAGCATTCCTTCTCCATAGCATAAACATAAGGGAGTAACAGTATTGCCTCTGTGAGACAATTCAATTTGACAGATATTTATTAATCACCTATGCTATGTGAAGATCGTTAGGAAATGGAAATAAAGGAAAGGTGTTAATCCCCATTGCTCCTCATTGGACAAATGGACATGTGACTCCCTCTCTTGTTCCAAGGCCCCACTGAGAGAGGGGTGGTAGAGTGGGATGGGACTTGAGCTCTGCGATTTTCTCAACTTCCGGATTCCTTCTGAACTAATGTAGATTACATGATTTGATATGACTGAAAGAAAATTCAAACCTAGATAACAGCCCTCTCTCTGTTTTATTCCAGAGATCATATATCTGTTTATATCTTGTATCCACCAGCTGAATGTACACTGAAGGCAGATACTGTTTTTCTTTGTATTTCAAAATATCTTTGTATTTCAGTACCTAGGATAATGCATTGCCTGCAAGAGATTAATTAATATACTCACGAATTGGTCTCTTGATTATAGCAAAGGTCAGAATGGTAGAGGAAATTCCACTGATATACTAGGCCTAACCTAGAGGTACATTTCTGATATTATGTGCCAATAAGACCTGTCAGGGAACCATTGAAAATTCCAGAGGGACTCAGATGGGCACATCTGACAATTTTTTTTTAATTGAGGATGCTTAACATATTTGTCTATATGAATGTCTGTAAAATAGCTCATTTTCAGGAAGTGTTTTAGGCCTGATTGGTATAGATTATGTTTGAACGCTGGAGTGACACCTATTCTAATGGATGGCATTTTCCTATCTAGTAGTAGAGTTGTTATGGGGGAAATTATCTGCATCTGAAACTTGGCCAAATTAGAGTGAGAGAGGGAAGAAATATTTGTGAGGAGTGAGATTGCCTTCATTTTCATTTGGGACAGTTAAGGATTCTTAGTTGCCTCTGCATTTTGTGTGTCCTTTACTCCAAGGAGACACACTTGCATTTCAATGTCATAGTCTTGTAATATTAAAATGGTGTCAGGTCTGTGGTTACTTTTCCTTTCAGGTGTGCTGGTATCTGAAGGGTCACCTTCAGAGATGGGAGGATAAGCGTGTGAGGGAAGGGACAGTGTCTACATTTTTTTCCTAAACCAAACCTGTGATTTCATAGCTTTGGAAAGTCCTAACAATGTAGAATGGCTACTGGTGTGTAAGTTACAGTTTTTGAGACTTTCCAGGGTCAACTTCTCTGACGGCATGACAAAGTTGGATAAAGAACTGTTCTTAAGTCTTTTGACACACACACAGGCTATGTTACCCTGGTAAAAAGGTTGAACATCTTAGCTCTCTCATAGAATGTAGGCTAGAGAGGAAGGTGCTGATTGGCATAGAAAGAGTTTTCTTATTGACAGCTGCCCACATAAATAGAATCATTTAATCAACCTTGCTTTCTTACTCTCTTCAGAAATAAAAAAAAAATTGAAATGATTACTTAGCATAAGACAGCCAGTATGTGTCCAAGGCAAAACTTGAACTCAGAGGGGCAGCTGGGTAGCTCAGTGGAGTGAGAGTCAGGCCTAGAGACAGGAGGTCCTAGGTTCAAACCCGGCCTCAGCCACTTCCCAGCTATGTGACCCTGGGCAAGTCACTTGACCCCCATGGCCCACCCTTACCACTCTTCCACCTATGAGACAATACACCGAAGTACAAGGGTTTAAAAATAAAAAGGAATTCTATAAAAAACTTGAACTCAGAGCTTCCTGTCTCTCAGTTCAATCCTCTATTTACTATACCTCTCAATAACAATAGCTTTCATATTAGTACACTAAGGTTTATACAATGCTTCCCTTATAATACTACTATGAACTCCTTTTACAAGAATTATTGTCCCAATTTTACAGAAGAGTATTTTTAAAAGTGTAATGCATGAGGCAGCTAGGTGGCACAGTAGATAGAGTTCTAGAATTATAGTCAGGAGGCCAGGGTTCAAATCTGTCCTCAGATGCTTCTTAACTGTGTCACCTTGAGTAAGTTACTTGACTTTGGTTGCCTAGCTGTTGCTCTTCTCTCTTAGAGGTATTACTAGCACAGAAAATGAGGATTTTTTTTAAAAAGAAGTATAATGCACTCTAAAAAAGGAAAGTGCTCACTATAGCAGCAAGACAGTAGATCAGGTATTATAAAAAACATCTTTTTTATAACTTATAGGATCACATATTCACAGCTGGAAGGAACCTCAGAGGCCATTTAACTCAATTTATTTTACAGAGGCAAAAACTTGAGGCCCAGAGAGGGAAGGTAATTTGTTCAAAATCACACAGGCCAGAGCAAGATTTGAATCTAGCACCTATGACTAAATTTGGTACTCTCCATCATACCATGCCAGGCTTAAGAGCTTCACATGCTCAAAGTCATGGGGTCAGTGAATGACAGAGTGAATCTAGAATCTAGCTCTCTTTGGGGCCCTTTCTACCAGCTTCTGCAGAAGAGCTGCCAACTAGGAGAAGAAAATGAAGGTGCTGGAATAGCTAGTAGGAGAAATCACAGCCTGAAGCAGCTGGGGGTATAGGCTTTCTCAGAAATAGCCATTGATCACATTTCTCCATTATGATCTCTCAAGTTTACCCATTGCCATGATTTCTTGACTTTGGCCTATGTATGAAGGCTTGCCCTGCTTTACTCTTAGTGCTTTTTCCAGTTCCCATAAGGCATTTCCCAAGAGAGCCAACTTTTTGAAATGTTTAGGTCCTGCAGATCTGGCCACTGCCAAGAGTCCATGTAATATAATGGATAAATAGCTGGAGATGGCGTCAGGTGACACTAGGTTCTAATCTCACTTATGATACTAGCTGTGTGGCAAGTCAAAGTACAATGGACTGGTTACTTTACCTCAATTTCCTCATCTGTAAAATGAGGAGAATAATACCTATAGGATCTGTCTTACAAGACTATCATGCAGCAGCACAGGATAATATATGTAATGTAATTTGCCCATCTTCTAGTACTATTATTAAATGTGAGAAGAACCATGTAAATCATTTGAAAATGTTATACATAAAGAAGCATCTAAGTGCCACCATGTTGGATTGAACTCTGGGACCAGAATCAGGTATACCTGAGTTCATAGCTGGCTTCATTTCTAGCTATATGACACATGGCAAGCCACTTAACCTCTGTTTACCTCAGTTTCTTCATTTGCAAAATGGGGGTAATATTAGCAGCTACCATCCAGAGTAGTTGTGCGGATCAAATGAAATAATAATTGCAAAGTACTTAACATAGTGCCTGGCACATAGTAAATGCTACATAGACATTACCTTTGATTATTATTAGTTATTACACAACTGGAAATAGATCCAGCCTAGATGGCTGTCTGACAATGACAAATCACAAGCAATGGCACCTTTGTACCAAAAATGAAGAATTATTAGGAAGCCTAGGAAAGATAAAGAAAATAGACCTTTGTGCACGTGCTTAATGATAGCTTTTCTCTTATTAATTAGTGACAACTTTGGGTGAAAAACAAAAACAAAAAATCAGCTATCTTGGCAAGTGTAAAACAACTATTTTATTCAGAAATAATCCCTTTCCTTTCCTTTGCTCTGTGTGTGTGTATGTGTTTACCCTCAATTGGTTCATTGTGCCCCTGAATTTCTAGAAATATAACTAAAAATATTTTTTCTTGGGATATCAGTGACTTTTCATTCAGCATTCCTATGTACCAGCACCACTACTATGTTAAAGTATGTTTTTTAAGTTGGAGACAGGAAATTTATTTAGCAAAAGTTTACTTATTTATTTTCTGGCTCTACTTTTTATTTTTGTTTTTATTTTCATCTTTTAATTGATATTTCAAGCCACTGACTTTCCCTCAAAAATAAGAAAATAAAAGAGAAATAAGACGACTCTTTTTGATCTGAGCTCAGTCATTTCATAACTTTTTATCACAAAAAATATAAATCATGCTTTAACCCCTGGAAATATATTCAATGTGAGAAAAAAGTATCTGAAGAAAAGTTTCAGGAACTTTAGAAAACTATTCAGTATCTTCTAACAATCTCCTAACCCTCCTTTCTGCCCTTCTGTAAGATGATTAATGAAGCAAGAAAAAGCAGCATATTGAAGAGGTGCTCAGACATCACAGAGACTTGGAAATAGCAACTTTCCCCCCATAAACATATTTTCTTATACATATGCTGTGAAAATGAAAAGGAATATGGAGTTGGTTTCTCACAGACACATTTCTTCAAGGTGATACATTATGTTGTTTAGTAAATGGTGAATCAACTCTTTCTCAGAATGGGCCGTTCCAGTTTGGTTCCCTAGAGAAATGTCAGCCAACTGGGGCTGAAAGTGGTATTCGGCTTTGGTGACCTCTCATCCCATCTTTCTGGTCCCTCTTCCCTTTACCGTCTATTGGGGGCTGCCCTCTATCTTCCTTGAGGTTGTACTGTAGCATTCTTAAGGAGTAGGTCAACCCCAAGAAAGAGAAGTGACCCTTCTCATCTAATAGAAACCTATAGCTCTGTTCAGGCTTAAGTACCACTACCTACAGGCCATTCCAGATCCCACCAGATGTTGATGTTTCATCCCCGCCCTCAAAATTATTTTCTGCCTTCTAAGTATATATTATGGATTCATTTATTCATTTTATATATTTGTTGTTTTCTCCTAGTACAATGTGAACTCCTTTAGGGCAAGGTCTACTGGAATTTAGTGCCTAATATCTAGTAATTATTTAATAAATGCTTGTTGATGATGACAGTGATGAAGATGTAAAAGAAATTCCTTTCCCTCTTAAAAGAGGGTAACCATTATTGGCAATTAGCCTTGCTCCTGAATTCATTTAGCCTATCAAAGCACTTTTCTTCCTACACTGTGAAAGAGTTCATGGTTCTTTGAAAAGGACCTAGATTTGAACAAATAATCAAAATGACTAGTGACATTTCTAGTGCGTTATCTTATTTAAGCCTCACAATAACCCTACCCTATGAAGTAGTTAGCTCAGTGTTACAGAGATGGAAAGTGAGTCTCAGATCTGTATCAGAGCTAGGCTTCAAATTCTATTCTCTGTTGTTCTAAAGTCCAGTATCCTTTCCACCACATCCCTTGCCTCTCAGCTTAGTCAGTGAATACAATTTGACATGGCTTAATGCCTATGATGATAATGGACATTTACAATTCCAGCCCACTTTTCCATAAGGTGAGGTTGTTATATCTTCATTCTGGTCTTCAGGGGTACAATTCTATAGTTTCAAGACCAAAAAAGATCTCCAAGGCTTTCTCTGTCCTATACCTGATCAAATTGCTCCTTTATTATATGTCCAAAGTGGTGATCACCCAGCTTCTTTTAGGAGTTCTCCAATGAGAGTGATCCCACTACCTTCTGGGGTAGGAATGATCCATTCCATTCTTAGCAAATGTAATTGATCATTACATTGAACTTCCTCTCTGTAATTTCTATCCATTTCTCTTTGTTCTGCCTTCAGGACTAGGCAGAAAAGAAAAGTTCCATTATATTTTTTCATATGATAGCTGAGCAAATTTTATTGTTTCCTCCTAAATCTTTTTTTTTTCTAGACTAAGCACTCCTGGTTCCTTCAACCAGCCTTCTTATGCTATGGTCCCTAGGTCTTTCACCATCTTGGTTTCTGACCTTTGGATGCTCTTCATTTTTATCAATGGCCTTCCTAAAATGTGATACCCCAAAGCTGAGCACAATACTTAAGATGTAATCTGACCAAAAAGAAGTAAAATGAGACTGTTATCTCTCTAGTGTTGTTTTCCTCTTATTGCAGACTAGGATTGATTTAAATTTATGGCTAAGTCACACTGTTATAATGATATTGCAGTCCATTAAAACCTCCAAACCTTGATTTATTTTGGTTCTTAACCCCGCAATCACTTCTCCTCTAATGCCCCTCCAGCCTCATTGACACAATACTATTTTACTTATTAGAAAAAAAGGTTAGATAAAACCATTTGATGCTGTGATCATGACTGAGAGAGTGTGTATAACTAATGTAAAAAATGTCTTTATTGATATCTTTGTTTTTTATATTACTTAGATTTTTTCCTTTTTTCAAAAAACTCTTTTCTTCCATCTTAATATTGATATTAAGTACTGGTTCCAAGGCAAAAGAGGGGTAAAAGCCATAGGCAGTTGGAGTTAAGTGACTTGCCCTGGGTCACACAGCTAGGAAGTGTCTGAAGCCAGATTTGAACCCAGGACATCCTGTCTCTAGTTCTGGCTTTTTATCCACTGAGCCACCTAGCTTTCCCACATTACTTAGATTTTCCCTTCTAACATCTCTTCCTCCCCCAGAGAGCCAACCCTTTAATAGAGATTATTTTTTGAAGAAAAAGAAGAAGGAAAAAAACACTTGGTTGATGTATTTATTTGCATATATGTCTAATTTACATACTTGATTACATTGATATACATTTATACATTTTAACTAATGCCAAAAAGTTTTGATAATTATTTACTAATAATAAAATTTGCCATCTGATAATGTTTTGTCCTTTTCATTCATGAATTTTTTCCCTCATTTTATCATCTTGAAAAATCTTGATATTTTATTCTTCAACATTAATTGTTGCTACTTTCTCTAGTTCTATAAAGTAGAACCATTTTGGTGCTTTAGTATGGCAATTAGCCTGCATAGTAATTTAGATATTTCATTATATTGACACTGCCTACCAAATCACAATGAATATTTCTTAAGTTATTTAAATTTTCTTTTTTCTGGGGGTCGGGGGGGAAAGAGTCAAGATGGTAGCTTAGAAGCAGCAAAAGTCCAGACCTCTGTGAAAACCCTTCCATAACAATAAAAAAAGTGCTTTTGGTTTCCAGGTTAAGATGCCGGCAGAGTAAAAAGTAGCTGCTTAACCTTTCCTAACTGAAACATATAGGACTTCTCAAGGGGAAAAAAAAAAACAAATCCAGATGAATGAAGGGACCCCACAAGAGGGCACAGCATTGAAGGTACGTGGGATTGGGGAATTTCCATGCTATAAGGGGGTGAAATAGATCTACTAAAAAATGAGCTGAGCAACCCCCTCCCCCACACACCACCTACAGTGCCAAAGACAGTGCACAAGAGCTATAGCAAGTTTGGGGCATCCATTAAATCCTTGACAGCTACCTGGGATAACCAGGGCCTGCTCCTGAGTGCAGCAAGACTTAAGACCCCAAGAGGCTAAAAAACGTGCAGACTTTGAACAAAGACCCTGAGAGCAGGTGCAGTCTCAGCTGCAGATGCGGATCCTGAGCGAAGGCTAGGACGTTGAGTGGGAACCCAGCTCAGAGGGGTGCACGACTGTGGAAGCAGCACCCTGAGACTGTTAAAGGAGCTTTGGGCAGAGGAACAAGCAAGGGGACCACCAGGAGGCCTGACCCTGAGAACAACTAGACCTGAGACCTCAGGAGCCCAAAGAGCACAGGCAGACCCTGGGTGTGAGGATAAAGCTGAGAGGGCGCTGGGTGAACAATGGCAAGCCAGAGACAAGAACCCCAGAAGAGAAAGATCAAGAAGAAATCTTTAACACTAGACAACTTTTACACAGAAAAAATCCAGACAACAGAGCAAACAGCAGAGGAGAACAAACAAGTAATCATATCCAAATCTTCCCCCAAAAGTGAAAACTGATGACAAGCTATTGAAGAGTTCAAATCTGAGATGATGAGAAAGATGGTAGAAAACTGACAAGAAAATAACAGCTTAAAAGGCAGAATTTCACAATTAGAAAGTGAGGCTCAGAAATCAAATGAATTGATGAGCAAATTGAAGACCAGAAATGACCAGCTAGAAGCCTTGAAGAACCAAACAGACCAGATTCAAAAGGAAACCAAAAGATTACAGCCGAAAACCAGTCTCTAAAGGATAGAATTGGGCAATTAGAAAAAGATGCCCCCAAATCAAAAGAATTAATAAGCAAATTGGAGAATGAAATCAAACAGCTAGAAAAAAGGATAGACCAAATTGAAAAGGAAAATCAAAAGAATATAGCAGAAAACGAGTCTATAAAGACAAGAATTGGGCAAGTAGAAGCCAATGATCTCTCAAGACAACAAGAAGTAATAAAGCAAAGTCAAAAGACTGATAAAATAGAAGGAAACATGAAATATCTCACTGAGAAATTGACAGATCAAGAAAATAGGTCTAGAAGAGATAATGTGAGAATCATTGGTCTTCCTGAAAAAGCAGAAATTAATAGAAATTTGGACTCCATTCTAAAGGAAATTATTCAGCAAAATTGCCCTGAAGTTCTACAACAAGAGGGCAATATAGACATTGAAAGGATCCATAGATCACCGTCTACACTAAACCCTGAAAAGACAACCCCCAGGAATATAATAGCCAAATTCAAGAGCTTCCAAGTAAAAGAAAAATTTTACAAGAAGCCAGAAAGAGACAATTCAGATATCAAGGAACACCAATCAGGATCACACAGGATCTGGCAGCCTCCACACTACAAGATCACAAGGCTTGGATTATGATATTCAGAAAGGCAAGAGAACTGAGTCTACAACCAAGGATCACCTACCCATCAAAACTGACTATATACTTCCAGGGGAAAGTTTGGGCATTCGACAAAATTGACGATTTCCAAGTATTTGCACAGCAAAGACCAGGACTAAATGGAAAGTTCAATATCCAACCACAAAAACCAAGAGAAACATGAAAAGGTAAATAAGAAACAGAGGGGAAAGAAAGAAAACTCTTATTTTTAAATTTGCCTCTTTAAGGGCTTCAATAAGATGTAATTATTCGTATTCCTATATGGAGAAATGTTATGTGTAATTCTCTGTAGTGAACTCTATTCATTATTATAGTATCCACTATTATAGTAATTAGAAGAATTATTCATTGGGAGAGGTTGGAATACTAAATGGTCTAAGATGATATGGGGGTGGGTGGGAAAGGGGGGGTGAATAGTAGATGGCACCGAGAGAAACTTGAATGAATAAGAAAAATAGTATATTCTATTACACACAAAGAGAGCATGGGAAGGGGAAGGGATGAATACTATTATAAGAAGGAGAGGAAGAGAGCATTAATAGGTAATATTTAAACCTTACTCTCAGTGTAATTAACCTTGAGAGGGAAGAGTAGCTATATCCATTGAGATATAAAACTCTATCTAAACTTACTGAGAAAGTCAGAAGGGATAAACCAAGGGGAGCAGAGGAGTGGGGAGGTAAAAAAAAGGGAGGGGAGGAGAAGGGAGAGGGAATTCATTAGGCCTTAAAAATAAAAAGAGGAGAATAACAAGGGAGAGTATAGAAAGGGTAGTAAATCAAGGAAGGGGACAAGGGTTACTGGTTTAAAACAAATCACTGGTTTAAAAGGAAATAGCCTATGAAGAAGGGGTAGAACTAAGAGAGGATACCAAAGTGTTGGGGAATACACAACTGATAATTGTAACTCTGAATGTGAATGGGATGATTGATTATACTAAATTAAAAAGCTTTTGTACATACAAAAACAATGCAACCAAAATAAGAAGGGAAACAAAAAATTGGGAAAAAAATCTTTATAACAAAAACTCTGACAGGGATCTAATTACTCAAATATAGAAGGAGTTAAATCAATTGTATGAAAAACGAATCCATTCCCCACTTGATAAATGGGTAAGGGACATGAATAGGCAATTTTCAGATAAAGAAATCAAAACTATCAATAAGCACATGAGAAAGTGCTCTAAATCTCTAATAATTAGAGAAATGCAAATCAAAACAATGTTGAGGTATCACCTCACACCTAGCAAATTGACTAAAATGATAGTAGGGGAGAATGATGAATGTTGGAGGGGATGTGGCAAAATTGGGACATTAATGCACTGCTGGTGGAGATGTAAACTGGTCCAACCATTCTCGATGACAATTTGGAACTACACTCAAAGGGGTATAAAAGATTGCCTGCCCTTTGATCCAGCCATACCATTGTTGGGTCTGTACCCCAAAGAGATCATAGATAAAGAGACTTATATGAAAATATTTATAGGCATAATTTTTGTGATGGCAAAAAACTGGAAAATGAGGGTATGCCCTTCTATTGGGGAATGGCTCAACAAACTGTGGTATATGCTGGTGATGGAATACTATTGTGCTCAAAGGAATAATAAACTGGAGGAATTCCATGTGAACTGGAAAGACCTCCAGGAATTGATGCAGAGTGAAAGGAGCAGAGCCAGAAGAACATTGTACACAGAGACTGATACACTGTGGTAAAATAGAATGTAATGGACTTCTGTACTAGCAGCAATGCAATGATCCATAACAATTCTGAGGGACTTATGGTAAAGAACACTACCCACATTCAGAGGAAGAACTGCAGGAGTGGAAACACAGAAGAAAAGCAACTGCTTGAACATATGGGTCGAGGAGGACATGATTGGGCATGTAGACCGGAAACTACCACACCAATGCAACTATCAACAATTTGCAAATAAGTCTTGATTGATGACACATGTTAAAACCAGTGGAAATGTGCATCGGCTATGGGGGATGGGAGGAGGTCGGGGGATGAAGGGGAAAGTAAGAACATGAATTATGTAACCATGATAACTTTTCTAAAAAATAAAAATTATT
>NC_058136.1:48453958-48519947 GCF_016433145.1 Gracilinanus agilis
GTGCGGGGGGGGGTTGAAGGGGAAAGATGGAGCATGAATCATGTAACCATGTTAAAAATGAATATTAATAAATGTTAAAAAAAACAGTCATTGAGGAGACTAAGCTATCACTCTTCCCAGAAGATATGATGGTGTGCTTAAAGAATCCTAGAGAATCAACTAAAAAGCTAGTGGAAATAATCAACATCTTTAGCAAAGTTGCAGGATACAAAATAAATGCACATAAATCATCAGCATTTCTATATATTTCCAACACATCTCAGCAGAAGAGTTAGAAAGAAAAATTCTATTTAAAATCACCCTAGACAAAATAAAATATTTAGAAATTTATCTGCCAAGGCAAACACAGGACTTGTATAAACACAACTACAAAACACTTTTTACACAATTAAAACTAGATCTAAATAATTGGAAAAACATTAATTGCTCATGGGTAGGATGAACTAATATAATAAAAATGACAAACCTTCCCAAATTAATTTACTCATTTAGTGCCATGCCTATTAAACTACCAAGAAACTTTTTTACTGAATTAGAAAAAACCATAACAAAGTTGATTTAGAAGAACAAAAAACATCAAGAATATCAAGGGAACTAGTGAAAAAAATGTGAAGGAGAGGACCCTAGCAGTACCAGATCTTAAACTGTACTATAAAGCAGTGGACATCAAAGCAATCTGGTACTAGCTAAGAGACAGAAGAGAGGATCAATGGAATAGACTTGGGGTAATTGCCCTCAGCAAGATAGTATACGATAAACCCAAAGATCCCAGCTTTTGGGACAAAAACTGCTGGGAAAATTGGAAAATAGTATGGGAGAGACAAGGTTTAGATAAACATCTCACACTCTACATCAAGATAAATTTAGGATGAGTAAATGACTTAAATATAAAGAAGGAAACTATAAATTAGGTGAACATAGAATAGTATACCTGTCAGATATATGGGAAAGGAAAGAATTTTATCTGAAGGAAGAGACAGAGAATATTACAAAATATAAAATGAATAATTTTGATTACATTAAATTAAAAAGGTTTCGTACAAACAAAACCAATGCAACCAAAATTCAAAGGGAAGTAACAGATTGGGGGAAAATCTTTTTAACAAAAACCTCTGACAAAGGTCTAATTACTCAAATTTATAAGGAGCTAAATTAATTGAACAAAAAAGCAAACCATTCCCCAATTGATAAATGGGCAAGGGACATGAATAGGCAATTTTCAGATAAAGAAATCAAAACTATCAATAATCACATGAAAAAGTGTTCTAAATCTCTTATAATTAGAGAAATGCAAATCAAAACAATTCTGAGGTACCACCTCACACCTAGCAGATTGGCTAACATGACAGAAAAAAAAGTAATAAATGTTGGAGGGGATATGGCAAAATTGGGACTCCAATGCATTGTTGGTGGAGTTGTGAACTGATCCAAACTTTCTGGAAGGCAATTTGGAATTATGCCCAAAGTACTTTAAAAGACTGTCTGCCCTTTGTACCCCAAAAGATAATAGGGAAATTTTTTTTTAATCCTGGGACTCCATTCTAGGAGCATAGGGCCACAACCAGTAGGCAATGGGACACAGTTGCTCAGGGTCACCCAGCTGGGAAGTGTCTGAGCCCGGACTTGAACCTAGGACCTTTTTTAGTCTCTAGGCCTGGCTTTCAATCCACTGAGCTAGCCCAGCTGCCCCTACTTTAGGTTGCAGTTTCTTTAGCAGATGTAGTTTTTACATGGTGGGGTTGCAAGCCCCACGCCCAACCCTCCTCCTTTTTTCATCCGGGCTAGGGACCTTCCTTGGCCCAGGAGTGGTAAGGGTGGGCGGTAGGGGTCAAGTGACTTGCCCAAGGTCACACAGCTGAAAGTGTCCGAGGCCGGACTTGAACCTAGGACCTCCAGTCTCTAGGCCTGGCTCTCAATCCACTGAGCCACTCAGCTTCCCCTAATAGGGAAAATACTTGTACAAAAATATTTATAGCCGCACTCTTTGTGGTGGCAAAAAATTGGAAAATGAGAGGATGCCCTTCAATTGGACAATGGCTGAACAGTTTGTGCTATCTGTTAGTGATGGAATACTATTGTGCTAAAAGGGATAATGAACTGGAGGAATTCCATGTGAATTGGAAAGACCACCAGGAATGGATGCAGAGCTAAAGGAGTAGAACCAGGAGAAATTTGTACATAGAGACTGATACACCATGGCACAATTGAACATAATGGACTTCTCTACTAGCAGCAATGCAAGAATCCTGGACAATTCTGAGGGACTTATGAGAAAGAACTCTATCCAAATCCAGAGAAAGAACTGGGGGAGTAGAAACACAGAAGAAAAACATTTGCTTGATCACATGGTTTGATGGGGTTATGATTGGTGATATAGACTTTAAACAATCACTCTTACAAATATTAATAATATGGAAATAAGTCTTAATCAATGGTACATGTAAAACTCAGTGCAACTGCTCATTTGCTATGGGATCAGGGAGGAGGAGGGGAGAGAAAGAACATGAATCATGTAACCATGGAAAAATATTCTAAATTAATTATATAAATAAATTTAAATTTTAAAAAATTTCCTTTTTCTGTATAGAGCATTTTATTTGTATTTATATAAGCCCTAATTGTGACTTAGTAGATTTAATTTCTCATATATTTAATGTTTGTAATTATTTTGAATGATATTTTTCTATAATTTCCTCCTATTTTTTTAGTACTAAACTGTAAGCATCATTTTTGTAGGGTTTTTTGTCCTGCTATTTTATTGAAGCTATTAATAGTTTCATTTAGATTCTTTTTTAATTCACTAGGGTTTTGCAAGTAAAATGCCATTTCAGATACAAAAAAAGGATAATTTTGCCTCTTTGCCAATGTTTATATATTTCATTTCCTTTCTTGTTTTATTACTATAGTTAGGATATGTACTACTAAATCAAATCATACTAATTATTAGAGGCATTTTTGCTTTGTCCCTGCACTTACTAGGCAAACTTCCAGTGTTTGCCATTAAAGTTAATACTAGCTTTTGGTTTTAAATCTATACTTCTGATGATATTAAAGATCTCTTCTATTTTTATTCCTTCTGAGTTTTCAGCAGATTTGTTTGTAGACTTGTTCTACATTTATTTATATGATAATGTATTGTTGTTGTTTATATCTTTAATATGATTATTTTATCAATTGCAAACCTTTCTTATATCTCTATTATAAATCCAAATTTATTATAATAAATATATTTTTTGTTCTATTACTATAGTTTTTTGTTAAGAATTATTTAAACTTTTTGCTTTAATAATCATTAGTGAGATTGTTTTGTAGCTCTCTTTCACTGCTATATCACTTCCTGGTTTGGTGTCTCTGCTGGTTTTCCTAAAGAGATTTCCTTGGGGGAATTTCTTTACTTTTAGTTGTTATTATTCTTTTACTTTTTTGTAGGGGAGGATATTAATTTTGGTTTTGAAGTAATGGGGCATGAGCATAGACACAGGCTGCATTCAGCTGTCTTGTAAGTATGCCACCCATTACTTTGTTTTTTCCTTTCAGAATGTCCATTACTTTATTAAAAATTTTCAGTGTTGGTTCTTAATCAATCATTTGATTTTTAAATTTTTCTTAAAACACCTCGATTTCTCATTTTATCTTGACTTTTAATTATTTTATTGACCATTTCAGTTTTTCAAAGAGTTCTTGTGGCTACAACATCACTTTTTCCCAATTTCTAGTTTTTGTTATTATTCTCTTTTTGCTAGTATACATCCTCGCATTCCCTTAACACATAGGTTTTTTCATTGTATTAGGGAAATCTTTTTTGTTGATTTGTTTCTTCTCTCTCTATACTTTTTTTTTTCTATAGTGTTTTCCTCATAAGCATTTATTTATTTATTTATTTATTCATTCATTTATTTATTTATTTATTTATTTATTTATTTTTTTAAGCCCTTGTACTTTCGGTGTATTGTCTCATAGGTGGAAGAGTGGTAAGGGTGGGCAATGGGGGTCAAGTGACCTGCCCAGGGTCACATAGCTAGGAAGTGGCTGAGACCAGATTTGAACCCAGGACCTCCCGTCTCTAGGCCTGACTCTCACTCCACTGAGCTACCCAGCTGCCCTTTAAGCATTTATTTTGATTTGTTTTGTCCATCTCTCTCTCACTCAATCTCTCTCTCTCTCTCTCTTTCTACACACACACACACACACACACACATATATATATATATATATATATATCATGTTATGCATATATCTTATGCATAACAAAGCTTCATTTGACAAATGCTGTTATGGAAGTCTATTAAGTAATGCCAACTTGTGCAATTGAATCACTAGTTTCTTTCTGCATTGTAAAATGAATAGTACTTGCTGATCTTGATGTTCAGTGTGAAGGGAAAGGCTAAGCTGAGTATAGTTACCTTTGAACAATTGGAGCTGCCTCTTAAAATCACAACTAATCTCAAATGAAACTTTTCATCAAAGTTTTTCTTCTTGGTTCCTTCTAATAGCCTCCTTTTCTTTCACTTTCTCCCTTTCTTTTTGCTTTCTCAAGTGTTTCTGTTTTCTTTGTGATGTTTTTGTAATTTATTTTAGGATCTTTAGTATTTTTATTTTTCATTAAAATCTGTTGTCAGAAAAATATTTCATAGGTTGATACAATCATCTTTTTAGAGGTAGGAAAGACCTTAGAGGCCATTTAGTCTAGCTTGCTCATTTTTCTGATGAGCAACTGACTTGCTCAAGGTCTTAAATATGATCAATATTGAAGTTATTTGAACTCAGGTTCTATGCTTCCCAATCTAATACCTGTTCTCCTGCACCATTTTTCAGGCCTTGCCATGGATATGTGTGTGTGTGTGTGTGTGTGTGTGTGTGTGTGTGATGTATTACCATTTATGGACTTTGCAAAAGGATAAATATGTTCTAGGGTTGATGCAATATTTAGAACATTACCCTCCTCCCCAATGAAGTAATGAATAAGCCTTAGTCAAGAAAAAAATGAGGTTTAAAATTAAGCCTTCAGTTTAGGACTATAGACGCCCCACCTCCATTTCCCTATCATAGGCTGCTTATTCTTTAGGTAATATTATTAAGATGACTTCCTCAGTCTCCAGAAGTTAGACTAACTTTATCCATTTTCCTATGTTCCATTCTCTTTATCTGAACCTAGCATTAACTCTCTTAATCTTGAATTTTTCCTCTTTATTCATTGTTGATTTCAAGCAGCATCTTAGCAGAGACAAAATGGCAGTCTCTTCTTATTCATGGAGCTGGTAGTTAAATCCTTTCATTGGGTAAGGATAATGCATATCCCACACCCTGGCTACCCAATCTGATCACCTTTAAAGATACTGAATTAAAGACTATAAAACACCATAAACATTCCCTGATACCAAATCCATGACTGATTACCATTCCTTTATATTCTTCCTCTACAGAAGAAGCAACACTTGAACTGATCTTTCAAGGAAACTAGGGATTTCAAGAAACAGAGGTCAAGGGGGCAGCTAGATGGCTCAGTGGATTGAGAACTAGGCCAAGAGAGGGGAGATCCTGGCTTTAAATTTGGCCTCAGATACTTCCTAGCTATGTGACCCCGGGCAAGTCACTTAACCTCTGTTGCCTATCCCTTACCACTCTTCTGCCTTGGAACCAATACATAGTATTAATTCTATGATGGACAGTAAGGGTTTAAAAAAAAGAAGCAGAGGTCAAGAGGGAGCCCCTTTAAGGCAGAGAGAACAGGTAGTGCAAAGGCAGGGAGATAGGAAGTGGAATGCTGTGCATGAACAAATAATCATGATGGTGGCTACATTATTCAAATGATAGGATTCCCCCCTCCCCCCCTTCATTTTTCATTTTCTGGTATATTATTAGTGAGACACAGAATCACAAAACTTCTGAATTGGAAAGATCCTCAGAGGTCATGTGGTCCAACTGTATAAGTATCTTAACTACAGTATCCCTGGTAAGTGGTCAGCCAGCCTCCATTTGAAGACTTGAGTTATTAAGGATTAATCTATAGTAGATTTCATCTTAAGAAAATGTTTTTTAAAAAGTTTAGGAACAATTTAAAATCCTTACTCTGGCATCTCGGTCTCTTCACAAGATAAATCCAACTCTTCTTTTTAGACTTAACTCCATGTATCCAGTTATATGAACTCTCTACTTAAATCAAGCAAGTTTATTTACTGACTCCCCTGACAAAAAAACAAAATGAAACATGGACTGCTTTCCTTATTTTACATCTTTGCCTGTGCTGTTCTCTCTACCCGATTACTGTTACTCTCCTATCTGCTTGTTTAAGGTCCACCTAGCTCCTTAAGACATAGCTTAATGCTGCCTCTGTGAAGCCAGCTGGAAATCCCCCAAAACATAGTCATTTTTTCCTCTCAGAACTCTTCTAATTCTGGGTGTCCCTACAATTCATTTGCCACCTACCATGGAATGTCTTGCACTGTTATATATATGATATTTTAAAAATATTGCATGAGAATGACATCTCTCTGAGTATACTGTATATTCCTTCAAATCCCACCTTACCCAGTTATCATTCTTCAAAGCAAAGAACATTAAAATATGGATAATATGAGAGGGGTTGGGAGAATATGAGGGAATCAGCCTCACTACTCCACTGTTTGTGGTTATGTGACCTAGATTAAGTCATAGTATCTCTGAGCCTTAGTTTCCTCAATTCTAAAATGGAGTTATAACAACTAGTCTACATACTCTCCAAGATTATTGTAGGATCCAAATTACCTTATGTAGGGGAAATCACTTCATAAATAATGACACTCAGAAGGAATGTAAGGGCTTATTATGAATCTTTGGCATAGTGAGATTTGAGGGACACTAAAAAATCCCCCTGCTCAAAAATTTGTTCCCTGCCTTTCACTGACCTGATATGACAGTAGTTTGTCCCTTGTTATAACACATATACCTCTCACTGAAGTTAACATGTTGTTAGTATTTTATACATTCAAAGCCAGCTAATGGGCTTCTCAGAATCCTTAAGTTCCTTGTAAGGCTTAGTTTATGTGTCATTTCCTCTTCATCCCCACAAGTGATTAGTGTGCTTGCCTCCCTCCAATTATTTTCTGTTTACTTATCTGTATTGGTACTATTTTCTTCCAATAGAATGTAAGTTCCTTGAAAGCAGTTTTTTAAACTTTTTTCTTGTATGTAGTAAATGCTTAACAGATATCTGTAAATATCCCTTGAATTAAATTGAGTTATGGCCTTGGTGAAGTGACAACGGGACCAAGGGAGAGGAATTTGAAAGGAGAGGAAGGTTTTCCAGAGAAGGGAAGTCTGAGTGGGATCCTGTATAGCCAGGTGTTGGTTTGAGGGTCCTTGCAATGAATTGGGTAGGAAGTATGGAGAGGCAAAAAAGGAGAAAGGATATAGGGAGTAAGAAAGTGGGACAGGCAGAAAGACCAATATTTTCCTACATAGCCATTGTGGTCAGGTCTGTCTTTTCCCTCATTCAAAACATGTCATACTGTAACACTTTTGCCTCAAAGAGACTTATTGAGGTCTATAGCATGTTAGAGTAGAATGGTTGCTTGGCTAGGATTGTCCAAATGATCCAGGGCTGTATTCAGTCTTGTTAAAGGATGGAAACAGGCAGATACTCTCACTTTTCTGTTATACTCTTTCATCTTGTTGTTCAAGTTGTGTCTGACTCTTTGTGATCCTATATGGGATTTTCTTGGAAAAGATACTGGAGTGATCTTCCATTACTTTCTCCACTGGATTAAGGCAAGCAGAGATTAAGTGACTTGACCAGGGTCATACTGCTATTGAATATCTGAGGCCAGAATTGAACTCAGATCTTCCAGACTCCAGGCCCAGTGCTCTATCCATTGATTTGCCTAGCTGCCTCTAAACCATTCGGAGTTTTCTTGGCAAAGATACTGGAGTGGTTTGCCATTTCCTTTTCCATTTCATTTTACAGAGGAGAAAACTGAGGCAAACAGAGGTTAAATGGCTTGCCAAGGGTCCCATAATTGGTAAGGCCAAATTTGAACTCAGGAAGATGAGTCTTTGTGACTCCAGGCCCAGCACTCTATCTACTGCACCACCTAGATGCCCTACCTCTTCATCCATAAAGCATATGAAATTTCTAGTGATTATTTTCTTTAAAAGTTTGAAATAGTAACCTTCCTAGGAATACCAGCTCTAAGTAGTGACACCTGGATATTATTCTCCTTAAGTGAAATACATCATGTCACTTGGGAAGAGCTCCCCAATCCCTGGTTTAGAATGCTAACTACATTGGAATTATTACTATTTTTTCTTTCCCCTCCTTTAGTTTTTTTTCATTTACTAGATAGAAAGTCGTAACTTGTCAGCTTTGCATAGACTAAAGCAGTGATGGGCAAACTACAGCCTGCAAGCCCTGAAATGTTCTATCTGGCTACATGACATTATTCCTAATCTGATGAATACAATACAATGAAACTTGGAAAGAGTTGCCTTAGAAACAGACTGACAGAGGACCATTTCCTTTCCTTTGGCCCCCTCTTTAAAAAGTTTGCCCATCTCTGGTCTAAAGGCATTTATTCTGTTCTATTTTCAAGGTTCTGTATTAGATGAAACATTAGCTTTGCACAAAAGAAGTCAATTTTACCAACTTGAATGACAGACTCTTTTGGACATGCTTCTCAGTAGCAAAGGTGAAGAGGGACTGTTTTTGGTTTACTCAGTCAATCTGTTGGCATGTTCATTATTTATTTATTTATTTGTTTGTTTTTATTCTAAACCCTTAACTTCTGTGTATTGACTTATAGGTGGAAGAGTGGTAAGGGTAGGCAATGGGGGTCAAGTGACTTGCCCAGGGTCACCCAGCTGGGAAGTGTCTGAGGCCAGATTTGAACCTAGAACCTCCCGTCTCTAGGCCTGGCTCTCAATCCACTGAGCTACCCAGCTGCCCCCAACATGTTTATTTTTTAATTGGATTATTTCTTAAAGTTCTTTGACAGCTGTGTAAGGTGAATGATTTGGTGGACCCTCCCAAATAGTCAGTCCTGGGTGGTCTTCACTTAAGTGGAAATTAGCATTGAGAAAACTCCATTGAATATAGGTCAATATGTTTTCAACTGCCATATCCAAAATTAACATTGTTTTATCTGCTCTATATCCACAGCACCGCCACAATATCATCCTCTCCATTCATACGGTCTCTACTCTGAAGTCATCATTAGCTTTCCTGAAGGGCAATTAGGTGGGGCAGTGGTTAAAGTTCAAGACCTGGGTTTAGATCTTGCTTCTGATAATTACTAGCAGTATGAACCTTGCTAGTTCATTTAACTTTTTCCTCAGTTTTTTCAACTATAAAATGAGATCATAATGATACTTACCTCTTGGCATTGTTGTGAGGATAAAATGAGGTAATGTTTTTAAAATAATGCATATAACAGATGCATAATAAATGCTTATTTCCTTCCTTCTCTCTTTCCTTCCTTTCTTATTGTAATAGCTTCCTAATTGTCCTTCCTTTCTTCATATCTTCTCCCCAAAGTCTTCTACATATCTATAAATCAATATAAATCAAGTACATATCTGACCATGTTACCCCCACTAATCAAACATCTTCAGTGGCTCCCTATTGCTTCTAGAATAATGCATTAATTCCTCTTACTGACAGTTTAAGTCCTCTGTGACATGGCTTCCATCTTCCTTTCCAGTCTTATTAAAGCTATTTCCCTTTTGCACACTCTTTGTTCCAGCCAAGGTGGTCTGTTGGTGCTTTTCTGTATGTCTGTCCTCCCTGCTATCAACTCATGTTCCCTCTGTCCTAATTACTCTTCCTCCTCACTTCTGCCTTTTGGAATTCCTATCTTTCTTTGAGGCTCAGCTACAGGTCATGACAGAAGATCTATCTTTATACTCCCAATTATTAGCACATTCTCCCTCTTGAAATTACCTTGTATGTACTTCACATTCATTTCTTTGTGTACTTGTGGTAGTGGTGGGGCAGGAGCAGTAGACTGGAAGCTCCTTGAGGTCAGACACTATTTTGTTTTTTCTTTGTATCCCCAACATCAAGCTCAGTGCTTGGCATATAGAAGCTGTGTCATAATAAATGCTTGTTGAAAGGAAGCATAATATCTACTGTGCCTATACAATTTATGATGATAGATAGTCTTTGGAATTTTTTCTCCTTGAATCAGCATTAGTCCAGTAGCAAGTGAACTAACTCTGACCCTCTGATGCCTTTGCCCTTTGGCTTATTTCCATCTCAAGGTCTGTAATTCCAACCAATGATTGGCAGAGAGGGGTGGAGGCACTACGAGGATAAGTTATTGATGCAGGCAAGCCCTGTTTGGGGAGGAATTTATAAGGTACCTTCTGCAATTAAATCCTGCCAGTAATAATGGATGACTTTTAATCCACTATATAGCAAGTTCCCTAATCTTCTGTATTGTGATTGAGTGATGAAAATTCAAGGCTTTATGAAAGAAAGGTGGATAACAGGCAGATAATGATTTCTCTGTGTGTCAACCATGATTTTCCAATTACTCCTCTCAGCTGGGACAAAAAGTCATTGAATTGACTGTGTTCTGGTCCAAAGTTTTATCCTTTTGCAAATGTTGCTGATTTTGATTAAAGCCTTCATATTCTCGACTTTGTTGAGAAGGAAGTAGTGAGGGAAAGATAGAAAGAAACAGAGAGACAGACAGAAATAGAAAGGGACAGAGAAACAGAGAGAGATCAGAATCTCTGCTTTTTCCACTGAACTGCAAGCTACAGTGGTCAAGGTCAAAGGAGTGATACCATATTAAAAGAAAAAAAGACAGTCTTTGAAATCTGGAAATACAGGCAGTTTGATTTTGGCTAAATATAAGGGAAAACATCTTAATAATTAGAGCTGAGCAAAAATGGAATAGACTGTCTTGGAAGATAATGAGGTCCTCAAGCAGAAGCTGGAGGAGGAAGGGAAGTTGCTAGGGATGAGAATTTTTTACAACTCCACCCATTCAAAACATAAATTTGGTAGAGCATTAGAGGAAGTGTGGTATGGTGGGTACTGGACTTAAAGTTCAGAAGAATGATGATTTCTTCTCTATGACTATGGGTAAAGTAGGACTCTGATTCTCAGTTTTCTCCTAAGTAAAATGGGGATAATAATAACTGTCAATCTATGTTATAGGATAATATCTTACAAGATTCTTGTAAGATTTTCATGAGATAATAGAGAGTACTTTGTGGTCCTTAAAGTAATATAGACTTGTCATTTGTTTATGGTGTTATTACTTTTATGAAAAATACCTTCTCATCATAATTAACATCATTATTTAAAACACCATACTATTAGCAATACTATCCTCAATAACAGAAAAATGCAAAAGAACTAAGATCAGGGAGAATTAACCTTTTAATACCATGAACTCCTTTGATAATCTGGTGAAGCTTCTAGATTCTTCTCTCGGAATCATGATTTTAAATGCACAAAACTAAATACATAGGATTACCAAGGAAACCAATTATATAGAAATAGTTATCAAAATATATTTTGAAAATTCATGGACTGCCTCCCTTAGAAGATATCTTATCTAACTTCACATCTAATGATGGCCTTTCCTCTACAACAGTCCTGGTCTTCAGGTCAGTCATTTTCTGAACATTTTCAGAGATGGTGAGCTTCCTATTTTGAAAGGCATCTTGCTCCATTCTGTGGGGATAGCCCCCACTGGTCACAATTCTGCCTTTATATAGCTGAAATCTACCTCTTTGTAACTGCTACTCTTTACTTCAAGTTCTGTTGTCTGCAAGAACTTTAAATAATGATCAGTTCTGTTTTATTTGACAACATTTTCAATATGTGATGAGATCTCTAATGTCCCAAGTAAGTGTTTTTCCACCAAGACACAACATCCCAAAACTTCAAAGCCTATAAGGGCCCTCTGTAAATGTCATGCCTAGAACAGAACATTTTAGATCCTACTGCATGATTTAACATTTGTTTTCTCTTTTAAAATTCAATTTAAACTAGGAAGTATCACTTAAATTCTTCTTCAGGTCCAACTTGGATTAGATGACCTCTGAGGACCTTGGTAACTCAATGCTTCTGTGATCCTTTGATTCTGTGAAATTGATTCAGTTCACATCCTGGATGGTTCTTCATGCTAGAGGAGCCATGTCACTAGAAAAGTTGTCCTGTCCCATTTGCCAAGATTTCTTCACTAGCAGAATATGTAGAGGCTGACTGAGCACACCTTCCTATGATCCCTGGCTTGCAGACACTGCAATATGAGTAGTTCGAGGTGCTAGTCAGGTCTTGGTCACAGATAGAGGATTTGCTAACTGCCCTAGTGTTTTGGAGTATCAGAGAGTTAAGACAAGGAAGGAACCTCAGAGGTTATCTAATCCGTCCATAATATTTTACAAATTGAGGAGACTGAAACACATATTTGTGATTTATTCATTGTCACACAGGTATGAAAGTATTAGAGCTAGAATTCAATCCTTTGTCCTTTGCCTCCAAAGCTGATGATCTCCCCACCACACACCTCTCCAAACCTTCCTCACCTACTTCCTCATGCCTGCCATTCTTCCATCATACTTTTCATTCCCACCCTGAAAAGGGATATGATTAAAACTGGATCCCTTAAACCACCCCACTATGGTACTTTGAAGATGTGTGTGCATCTCACTAGTCTGTATCCTTCCTCTACTGATGCAGGTCACAAGTATTCTGCCATATGTTCCTATCCTGGGTGATTCTGGCCCATGCCCTCCAGAAATGCTTCCTGCTCACTCCAATGTATATCTTCCTAGAGGGCTTTTACTATTTCTGTATACATCAGAGCAATATTTGGCCCATTCATTTTTATTCCTTTCTCTTCAAATATGACTAGTCCGGTTTTCTTTGCTGGCCATTTCTAGGACAAAAGCCATCATTGGTCTCACTACTTACCACCCCGCATATCTGCCAGACCTCTCTCTGTTGCCATTTGGGTTACCTGAAAGTAAAGGTCTTCTGAGACCTTAGTGTTCCATGACTTGAAGCCGCATGGCAAAGCAGAGAATATCAATGTGAAAGTGATAAGGTTTTATAGCTGGTAATAGCTTGAGTTCACTTTGTTCAATTGAATTCAATGCAAAGGTTTCCTGATTTTCAAAATGCAAATGAGCCCCCTCTCCTCAACAAAGTCAATTTTGGGACCAATTCATTGTCCATTTGCAGTGTCTGTCCAACATATATGCACTGATCTCACTGACATGTACAGCATCCAAATGCATGGCAGACATTCTTCATCTACTTTTATTTTTTTATGGGTTCTAAGGCCTCTTTCTTTTCAGTGAGGACAGATCTCACCCCTCAAGTTTAATGCTATTGATATTTTGCTGTCCACAAACAGGAACGTCTGGAGGACACATTTATAGAGAATTCTTCCCTAGGCTGGACTCCACAGTGGATAAGATTCTTCCACGACAGTGGCAAATACCTTTTGCAGATTATGTCTCCCGGTTAAGCTGTTTTCTAAATCTACTTTTGCAATGTGACCTCTTCATCCCATTCCCCATTGTTTCAGTATGAGAAAATATACAGGTGGAGGGTCTATGAATGGGTATTAGTTTGGTCAGAGGGTGAGGAAGGGGATATGAAGTAGGTAGAAGTTAGAAATCTCTCTCATTGTATCAACTCACTGGCTGGACCACTCATGCTAGCCTTTTCTTTTTCTTACCTGGTGCATTATCTGAGGAAGAATCAAATTTGCAGGAGGATTTTAAAACTTGTAACATTTGATACTGAATGAGATTTAAAGAAGTGAAACTTTTTAGTCATTTAATATTCCTTCATTAAAACGGGATTGATTTTGAGACCCTTTAATTTTGTGCTTTCCACCAAGGCTGCCTGAAGGGAACTGCAAATAAGTGATATGTGAGGCAGGCACATCTCTGGCTATAATCCAAAGAGCATGACTCCTGGGAACACAGAGCCAGACTGTTGAAAAACTTGTGTTTATTCATTAGCAAGTCTGTGTTGGCTTATTGTCTTTAGGAAATATGGCCATGAAGAGGAGTGGGGAGACAAATACCATTCCAATAATTTAATCATTCCCATTGGCTTTGAACCAAACTAGATCTGGAGTCAGGGGGACTTGAGTTCAGAACTCTTCTTTGCTTCTTATGACCGAGTTCACCTTCAGGATGTTACTGCTCCTCTCTAGACTGTTCCCTCATCCATAAAATGAGGCAGTCAGACTAAATGACCTCTGAGGTCCTGTATAGTTCTATATCTATGATTCTATTACCCTGTGATCTCTAAGGCCCCTTGCCAGCTGTGAGGCTTCCTTTGATCTTACTAACACATTCATGAGGTTTCTGGAGATGTGGACACTCTAAGATACCTCTGTCATTGAAGGCCCTGGACTAAAATGGCCAGATGAGACCAGTTCTTTCAGCTTTGTAGGAACTGCCTCTTGGGCAGTCAAGGCTCTTTCTTCATCAAGGAGCCCATTTGGATGGCCAGTCTCATCATTTCATCACCATTCTTTGGGATCAATTTGTTCATTTCTGCCCTCTCTCTCCAAGGTAGGAGATAACTCTACTTTAGTCCATCTCAGGTCCCACCCAGCTACAGGCTGAGGATGACTCCTTGAGATGGTGGCTTTTGCTATGGCCTCTAGCAGTCCATAGTCAGGAAATGTAACCAACACAATAAAAGAGACACAGGGGGCCCACAAACATTCTCTAAGGTTATTTGATGAATCTGCTTGTCACCTCCTGAGATAGGTAGCACAAGATATAATAGATAGAGGGCTGAACTTGGTATAAGGAATACCTGAGTTCATATTCTGCCTCAGATACTGATTAGTTGTGAGACCTTGAACAAGTCACAACCTCTATCTGCCTCAATTTTCTCAAATGTAAAATGGGGATAATAATGACAACTATTTCTCAGAACCACATGGGACATAAAAGATTTAATAAATATAAAGCAACTTCCAATACTTAAAGCACTGTATAAATGTTTAGCTGAAATGTTCGAGACTTCTTTTTTTAAAATAATTTTTATTTTTTAGAAAAGTTATCATGGTTACATGATTCATGTTCTTACTTTTCCTTTCACCCCCATACCTCCCCCCCCCCATAGCCGATGCACATTTCCACTGGTTTTAACATGTGTCATCAATCAAGACTTATTTCCAAATTGTTGATAGTTGCATTGGTGTGGTAGTTTCCAGTCTACATCCCCAATCATGTCTGCCTCAATCCATGTGTTCAAGCAGTTGTTTTTCTTCTGTGTTTCCACTCCTGTAGTTCTTCCTCTGAATGTGGGTAGCGTTCTTTTCCATAAGTCCCTCAGAATTGTTATGGATCATTGCATTGCTGCTAGTACAGAAGTCCATTACATTCTATTTTACCACAGTGTATCAGTCTCTGTGTACAATGTTCTTCTGGCTCTGCTTCTTTCACTCTGCATCAATTCCTGGAGGTCTTTCCAGTTCACATGGAACCCCTCCAGTATATTATTCCTTTGAGCACAATAGTATTCTATCACCAGCATATAACACAGTTTGTTCAGCCATTCCCCAATAGAAGGGCATACCATCATTTTCCAGTTTTTTGCCACCACAAAAAACACGGCTATAAATATTTTCATACAAGTCTGTTTATAGATGATCTCTTTGAGGTACAAACCCAACAATGGTATGGCTGGATCAAAGGACAGGCATTTTTTAGAGCTCTTTGGACATAGTTCCAAATTGCCATCCAGAATGGTTGTATCAGTTCACAACTCCACCAGCAATGCATTAATGTCCCACTTTTGCCACATCCCATCTAGCATTCATTACTCTCCCCTGCTATCATTTTAGCCAATTTGCTAGGTGTGAGGTGATACTGCAGAGTTGTTTTGATATGCATTTCTCTAATTATTAGAGATTTAGAACACTTTCTCATGTGCTTATTGATAGTTTTGATTTCTTTATCTGAAAATTTCCTATTCATGTCCCTTGCCCATTTATCAATTGGGGAATGGCTTGATTTTTTGTACAACTGATTTAACTCCTTGCATATTTGAATAATTAGACCCCGTCAGAGTTTTTTGTTATAAAGATTTTTCCCCAATTTGTTGTTTCCCTTCTGATTTTGGTTGCATTGTTTTTGTTTGTACAAAAGCTTTTTAATTTAGTATGATAAAAATAATTTATTTTACATTTTGTATTTTTCTCTAACTTTTGCTTGGTTTTAAAATCTTTCCTTTCCCAGAGATCTGACAAGTATACTATTCTGTGTTCATTTAATTTATTTATAGTTTCCCTCTTTATATTCAGGTCATTCACCCATTCTGAATTTATCTTGGTGTAGGGTGTGCGATGTTGATCTAAACCTAATCTCTCCCATATTATTTTCCAATTTTCCCAGCAGTTTTTGTCAAATAGTGGATTTTTGTCCCAAAAGTTGGGCTCTTTGGGTTTATCATACACTGTCTTGCTGATGTCACATACCCCAAGTCTATTCCACTGATCCTTCCTTCTGTCTCTTAGCCAGTACCACATTGTTTTGATGACCTCTGCTTTATAGTATAATTTAATATCTGCTACTGCTAGGCCACCTTCCTTCACATTCTTTTCATTATATCCCTTGATATTCTTGGTCTTTTGTTCTTCCAAATGAACTTTATTATAATTTTTTTTCTAATTCAGTAAAGAAGTTTTTAGGTAGTTTGATAGGTATGGCACTAAATAAATAAATTAATTTGGGTAGAATGGTCATTTTTTTATGTTAGCTCATCCTACCCATGAGCAATCAATGTTTTTCCAATTGTTTAGATCTAGTTAATTGTTTAGAAAGTATTTTGTAGTTGTGTTTGTATAATTCCTTTGTTTTTTTTTGGTAGATAGATTCCCAAGTATTTTATATTGTCTAGGGTGATTTTAAATGGTGTTTCTCTTTCTACTTCTTGCTGCTGTAATGTGTTGGAAACATATAGAAATGCTAATGATTTATGTGCATTTATTTTGTATCCTGCAACTTTGCTAAAGTTGTTGATTATTTCTACTAGCTTTTTAGTTGATTCTCTAGGATTTAAAAAAATTTTTTAAAACCCTTAACTTCTGTGTATTGGCTCCTTGGTGGAAGAATGGTAAGGGTGGGCAATGGGGGTCAAGTGACTTGCCCAGGGTCACACAGCTGGGAAGTGTCTGAGGCCAGATTGGAACCTAGGACCTCCCATCTCTAGGCCTGACTCTCAATCCACTGAGCTACCCAGATGCCCCTTCTAGGGTTTTTTAAGTATACCATCATATCATCTGCAAAGAGTGGTAGCTTAGTCTCCTCATTGCCTATTTTAATGGCTTCAATTTCTTTTTCTTCTCTAATTGCTACTGTTAGTGTTTCTAGTACAATGTTACATAATAGAGGTGATAATGGGCATCCTTGTTTCACACCTGATCTTATTGGAAAGGATTCTAATTTATTCCCATTGCATATGATGCTTGTTGATGGTTTAAGATATATACTGTTTATTATTTTTAGGAAAGGTCCTTCTATTCCTATACTTTCCAGTGTTTTCAATAGGAATGGGTGCTGTATTTTGCCAAAGGCTTTTTCAGCATCTATTGAGATAATCATGAGATTTTTGTTTGTTAGATTGTTGATATGGTCAGAGTTACAATTATCAGTTGTGTATTCCCCAACATTTTGGTATCCTCTCCTAGTTCTACTCCTACTTCTTATGCTATTTCCTTTTAAACCAGTGATTTGTTTTAAACCAGTAACCCTTGTCCCCTTCCTTGATTTACTACCCTTTCTACCCCCTCCCTTGTTATTCCCCTCTTTTTATTTTTAAGGCCTAATGAATACCCTCTCCCTTCTCCTCCCCTCCCTTTTTTGACCTCCCCACTCCCCTGATCCCCTTGGTTTATCCCTTCTGACTTCATCAGTAGGATTAGATAGAGTTCTATATCCCAATGGATATAGCTAATCTTCCCTCTCAGGGTTAATTCCAATGAGAGTAAGGTTTAAATATTACCTCTTAATGCTCTGTTCCTCTCCTTCTTATAATACTATTCATCCCCTCCCCTTCCCATGCCCACTTTGTGTGTATTAGAATATACTATTTTTCTTATTCATTCAAGTTTCTCTTGGTGCCATCTACTATTCACCCCGTCTTTCCCACCCACCCCCATATCATCTTAGATCCTTTATTACTCCAACCTCTCCCTGTGAATAATTCTTCTAAGTATTATAATAGTGGATACTATAATAGTAAATAGAGTTCACTACAGAGAATTACACATAACATTTCTCCATATAGGAATACGAATAATTACATCTTATTGAAGCCCTTAAAGAGGCAAATTTAAAAATAAGAGTTTTCTTTCTTTCCCCTCTGTTTCTTATTTACCTTTTCATGTTTCTCTTGGTTTTTGTGGTTGGATATTGAACTTTCCATTTAGTCCTGGTCTTTGCTGTGCAAATACTTGGAAATCTTCTATCTTGTTGAATGCCCATACTTTTCCCTGGAAGTATATAGTCAGTTTTGATGGGTAGGTGATCCTTGGTTGTAGACCAAGTTCTCTTGCCTTTCTGAATATCCTATTCCAAGACTTGTGGTCTTGTAGTGTGGAGGCTGCCAGATCCTGTGTGATCCTGATTGGTGCTCCTTGATATCTGAATTGTCTCTTTCTGGCTTCTTGTAAAAATTTTTTCTTTTACTTGGAAGCTCTTGAATTTGGCTATTATATTCCTGGGGGTTGCCTTGTCAGGGTCTAGCATAAAGGGTGATCTTTGGATCCTTTCAATGTCTATATTGCCCTCTTGTTGTAGAACTTCAGGGCAGTTTTTCTGAATAATTTATTTTAGTATGGAGTCCAAATTTCTATTAATTTCTGCTTTTTATGAAGAATAATGATTCTCAAATTGTCTCTTTTAGACCTGTTTTCTTGATCTGTCAATTTCTCAGTGAGATATTTCATGTTTCCTTTTATTTTATCAGTCTTTTGACTTTGCTTTATTTTTTCTTGTTGTCTTGAGAGATCATTGGCCTCTACTTGCCCAATTCTTGTCTCTAGAGACTGGTTTTCTGCTATAATCTTTTGATTTTCCTTTTTGATTTGGTCTATCCTTTTTTCTAGCTGTTTGATATTGGTCTCCAATTTGCTTATCAATTCTTTTGATTTGGGGGCATCTTTTTCTAATTGCCCAATTCTAGCCTTTAGAGACTGATTTTTGGCTATAATCTTTTGGTTTCCTTTTGAATCTGGTCTGTTTGGTTCTTCAAGGCTTCTAGCTGGTCATTTCTGGACTTCAATTTGCTCATAAATTCATTTGATTTCTTACCCTCACTTTCTAGTTGTGAAATTCCTCCTTTTAAACTATTATTTTCTTGCCAGATCTCTTCCATCTTTCTCATAATCTCAGATTTTAACTCTTCAAGACGTTGTGACTAGTTTTCTTTTTTGGGGGGGAAGGTTTAGATATGGTTACTTGTTTGTTCTCCTCTACTGTTTGCTCTGTTGTCTGGATTTTTTCTGTGTAAAAGTTGTCTAGTGTTAAAGATTTCTTCTTGATCTTTCTCTTCTGGGGTTCCTGTGTCTGGCTTTCCATTGTTAGCCCAGCACCCTCTCAGCTTTATCCTCACACCCAGGGTCTGTCTGTACTCTTTAGGCTCCTGAAGTCTCAGGTCTTGTTGTTCTCAGGGTCAAGCCTCCTGGTGGTCCCCTTGCTTGTTCCTCTGCCTGAAGCTCCTTTAACAGTCTCAGGGCACTGCTTCCACAGTCGTGCACCTTTCTGCACTGGGTCCCCACTCAAGGTCCCCGCCTACACTGAGGATCTGTGTCTGAGCCTGCCTCTGAGCTAGCGCTCAAGGTCTGTGTTCAAAGTCTGCACATTCTTTAGCCTCTTGGGGTCTTAAGTCTTGCTGCTCTCAGGAACAGGCCCTGGTGGTTCCAGGTAGCTGCCAAGGACTTAATGGGTGCCCCAAACTTGCTGTAACTCTTGTGTGCTGGCTTGGGCCCTGTAGGTGGTGTGGGGGGTAAGGGTGGTGCTCAGCTCATGTTTTAATGAGAGCTATTTCACCCCCTTATAGCATGGAAATGCCCCGATTCCATGTACCTTCAATGCTGCGTCCTGTTGTGGGGTCCCTTCATTTGTCTGGATTCATTTTTATGTCCTCTAGAGGAGTCTTATTTGTGTGGGTTAGGAGAGGTTAAGCAGTTGCTTTTTACTCTGCTGCCATCTTAACCCAGAACCGAAATGTTCAAGACTTCTAAACAATTCAGAAAGTCTAAATAATTGCCCTCATAATCACAAATAACATGATAAAAGCTTAATTTAGCCTTGTAATGAAGTGGAACATTTGTACCAATTCATGTTATATTAAGAGACAATGAATTCCTAAGTCTTTTTTGTTAACCTAAAAATATCAGTTAAAAAATAATTTCCTGTCTGCCTCTTTTGGGGATTTCAATGGAAGAAGCCATTCTTAAGGAGAAGGTATTAGGTAATTGGTAAAAAGGCCAAGCTCAGGAATTAACAGAGAACAACATAGCAGTGGGAACTCTACCCCTATCGCCAAATGGTCCCAAACAGATTTGAAAGCTCCATATAAATGTCATTTACAAACACTCTTGGGCACCCTAGAAATATCCAGAGGCTCAAGGCATATATTTTTATATGTGAAATTCAGTTGTATGCTGGCAAATTAGGGCTTTGTGTGTGATATCTTTTGGTTTCAAAACACCTTCATTTCTGAATGTGTCCATCCTTCTTCTTTTTCCTGAGTGAGTCAGCTCTTGTAACAAAAGATTTAAAAATTATAGGAAAAAAACACTAATTCAACAAAACCAACCTATACATCAACTATGTATGTCAGAATATGCAATGTTTCACACTCATAGTCTCTTACTCTGCAAAGAAGAGATACAGGGGAATTTTCCTATCTCTTCTTAGGGACTAAGCTTTGTGGTGATTATATAATATCAAGTTTTATCTTGATGTATTTTTTCCACTCACCTTGCCATTGTCATCTTTGTGTGTGTTGTTTTCCTGGTTGAGATTTTACTCTTTCCCATTGCCCAAAACATGTTAAGTTTCTAACCTAGGAGGTAGGATCAGAATTCAAATTCCCTGGAAACTCCAAAATATATAAAATTTTCCTCACCATATTGCCATTAAGTTTCTTTGTTAATTTCAGGAATGAGTTTTTATAGATTTACCAAAAACACTTGTAGTGTGAAACAAACTCTTCGGGAGCAACTGCCAGGAGATTAATCTCCAGAGTGCTTGTGCTCCACCCCCAATATGCTCCATGAAGGTATCTTTGTTGTTACCTCCAGGTTTTTCTAACAGGCAACATATGCCCACAGGTTTGTGGAATGCCCTTTCAAGAATGTTTAAGTCCCAGGGCATTAAACTAGTTAATTAAATATCAAGTAATTGCTAAAACTACTAAGTGACATTTAATTAGTATGTTAATTGATATCAAACTTCCACTCCTTATCTTGTTTTATGTTAATAAAATCCCCAAACATTTATTCCAAGTTAGATAGGAAACAGTATACTTTCAGGCATTAATAAGATGGAGCTTTCGTTCCAGTACAATATCAAATGTATCAGCTCTTGATAACTATAGGTCCTTTGGCAGAAAGACTGAGAATTTTAGAAAATTATATGTCAGGGGTGTAGGGGAACATCTCAGAGGGCTGACTTAACCTCAGGTGGGACAAGAGAAACTATATTGGAATGTATGGCACCAGCATGGCCATCTTTTATATATCCCTGAAAGTAAATTTGGCATTTGTCCCTCAGATATTTTCTGTAGTTCATAAATGAAAGTGGCAAGTATGTTCTGGCCTTGGCTATTGGATGAATCTCTGATCTCATTAGCATGGGTATCCCCTCTCCCCAAATAAAATGTATTACATCTTTTTCAAGTCTTCTCATTGTCTGTGCTTCCTTTCCATGCTTTTCATGAAATTCTCCACTAAGGATCAGCAGAGGAAGCTGTAAACTAAGAAATTAGAACAAAAAAAGAAACTTTGGAGGTCATCCAGTCCAATTCATTTTACAGAGGTCTGAGGGAACTTGCCCAAGGTCACTCAGGCAGTAAGTAACAGAACTAGGATTTAAATTCCAATAACCTTCCCCCCACCAAGTCATAATTTACCCCTGCTCCAAAAAGAAGAGATAAAGGAAAATAATTCATTCAGTCAGCAAGTATTTGTTAAATGCTTACTATATACCAAACATTGCACTCAACAGTGTGATTGCAAATATAAAGAATGAAGCAAAAAATAAACAAGGAACTTATGTTCAAATGGGGGAGATCAGTATATATGTATACATATATATAACATATATTTATGTAAATACATATGTATGTCTATACCATCTATCTCTATCTCTATGTTTATATGTCTCACAAAAGAGAATTTATACAGTAGAGCCAAGATGGCAAATTAGAGGCCGCCACCCTGCTGAACTCTCCCAACAATTCCTCTAAAAACAACTTTAAAATAATTCTTCAAATCAAACTTTGGATTAGCAAAGCTAAGAAAAGATCAGTGAGACTTTATTCCAGCCTATGGCAACTCAGGAGGTCCATAAGAGAGGCCTGTGACACTGAGGTGGGAGTTGGTCCAGAATGCATCAATATCACCAGCCATGGGCCTTGGTGGCATCTATGATAGTTGTGGCAACAGCAGCAGCTTCAGGAGATCTCAACCCAGAGACAGATTACAGAAACAGATTATAGTGTCTGTTGAGTGATAGATTTGTTATCTTTTCTCCTTCTTGAGGGCAAGGCTTGTTTAATTTTTGCCCTCCTATTTCCAGGGCAGAACACATGGACCCTACATATAGTTGAGGTTGTTGTTCAGTTATTCAGTCTTGTCTGACTCTTCATGATCTCATGGACCATAGCATGCCTCACTCTTCTATTCCTCTGCTGTCTTTTCAAGTCTGTCCTAGCTCATGTTCATTGATTCTGTAACATCTATCTATCTTATCCTCTGCGATCCGCTTTTATTACTAACCTTCAATCTTTCCCAATATCAAGGTCTTTTCAAATGAGTGTCTTATGATGTGGCCAAAGTAGTTAAGCTTCAGTTTCAGTATTTGATCTTCCAGTGAATGGTATGAATTAATTTCTTTTAGTATTGACTTATATGATCCCCTTGCTGTCTAAGGAACTCTCAAAAGTCTTCTCTAGCACTCCTATTCCAAAGTGTCAGTTCTGTACCACTCAGCTTTTTTAATATTCCATTTCTCCCAGCCATATATTGCTATTGGAAAAATCATAGTGTTAGCAAAGTGATGTTTCTGCTTTTTAGATGCTGTCTAGAATTGCCATAGCATTCCTTCCAAGAAGCAAGTGTCTTTTAAGTTCATAGCTACAGTTGCCATTTTCAGTGATCTTTGAACCCCAGAATATAAAATCTCACAGTGCTTCCAGTTGCCAAGATCTTGGGTAGTTTTTTTCATGTTAAGCTTCAAGCCAGCTTTTACTCTCATCAAGAGGCTTCTTAATTCTAGCAGCTTTTTGTGCTGCTGGCTCCTTTGTAGCTCTAAATCTAGGATCCTGTGTGTTCCATTGGGCAATTCACTTTTCTTGCCTGGGCTTACCTCCTCTGTAAAATGAGGGAATTGGACTAAATGGCATCAGTGGTTCCTTGTAGTGCCACTATCTGATCCTATGATCCTTTTGTTCTCTCTTTAGGCCTGCCTTTTTCCTCAAGCAAAGGAATGAAGGAAATTGTGGGTCTCTCAAGTCACAACAGATGCCCATGGATACATTGGAGGAGAAAAGATGAGAGTAATTGATTAAAGAACAGTGATCACTGAAAATGGAAGGATTGAAAGGCTGGAAGCCTGGAAGTAGAGGGTAATGATAAATGTCAGTCAGTGTTTCTAAGTGGGAGGAAGCATTGACTGTGACAGTAGGAGGAGGTTTATTTCAATCCTTTTCACATGTAGAAGGCAATGAACTGCAGGTTAATGAAGTTGTTAGCTGATTCTGAAGCAAGAGGTGGTGCAAGCACCAGAGAGGATGAACAAACCAGAGAAGTAGTTTGAACAGAGCTAGAAAGAAAGCAACATTAGATAGAATGAGAAAGGAGAGAAGAGGAGAGAGGAGGAACAAGAAGGAGAGCTGAGGTAGGTAATAAGGGAAAAAGAGAGAGAAGGGAAACAGGAGAGAGAGAAGGGGACAGAGAGAATAAAGATATGAAGAGAGGACAAACAGAAGGGGGAGAAAGAGAGAGACAGAGGTGGGGAGGAAAGGACAGAAAGGAGAAGGAAAGAAAAATGAAGGAAAGAAGAGAGAAATAATAATCACAGATCAGAGACAGAAGTATCATCAAGGGCCATCTATTTCAACCAGTATCTAAAAAGGAATCTTTCCCCAATCGAAAAAATGTTCAAGGGACATGAATAGGGAGTTTTCACATGATGAAATCAAAACTATCAATAAGCACATGAAAAAAATGTTCTAAATCCCTCCTGATTAGAGAAATGCAAATTAAAACAACTCTGAGGTACCACCTTACACATAGCAGACTGGCAAATATGGCAGTAAAGGAAAGTGATCAATGTTGGAGGGGATGTGGCTAAACTGGGACACTAATACACTGCTGGTAGAGTTGTGAATTGGTCTAACCATTCTCAAGGGCAATTTGGAACTATGTGCAAAGGGCTTTAAAAGACTGTCTATCCTTTGACCCAGCCATACCACCTCTGGGTCTGTACCCCAAAGAGATAATAAGGAAAAAGACTTGTACAAAAATATTCATAGCCACACTCTTTGTGGTGTCAAAAATTTGAACAACGAGGGGTTGTCCATCAAATGGGGAATGGCTGAACAAATCGTGGTATCTGATAGTGATGGAATACTATTGTGCTAAAAGGAATGATGAACTGGAGGAAAGACCTCCAGGAATGGATGCAGAGTGAAAGGAGCAGAACCAGGAGAACATTGTGCACAGAGACTGATACACTGTGGTACAATTGAATGTAATGGACTTCTCTACCAGCAGCAATGCAATGACCCAGGACAATCTTGAGGAACTTATGAGAAAGAATGCTATCCACATCCAGAGAAAGAACTGTGGGAGCAAAAACGCAGAAGAAAAACATATGATCAATCACATATTTCAATATGTATATGATTAGCATCTTGATGTTAAAAGATCTTTCTACTGCAAATATGAATAACATGGAAATAGATTTTGAACAATGACACATGTATAACCCAGTGGAACTTCTTTTCAGCTCCAGGAATAGGGAGGAAAGAGCGGGAAGTAGGGAGAAATCATGAATCATGTAACCATGGAAAAATGTTCTAAATAAAAAAGGAAAAAAGAAATAAAGAGGAATCTTCTCCAAGTGGTCATCCAGCTTCTATTTTAAGCCCTTCAGTAAAAGGGAGTCTACTGCATTTCCAGGCAGTTTATTTTATTTTTAAACAGGTTTAACTGTAAGGAAATTTTTTTATACTTCTGGTCTAAATTTATCCTTTCTCAACTTCAACTCACTGCTCCTAATTCTGTTGTCAGGAACCAAGCAGAAGAAGAAATCGTTTTCTATGTGCCAGTCTCATGTAACAGTACTTGAACACAACAATCATATGTTCCTTCAGTCCTGTATCTCTAAGTTAAATATCTCCAATCACTTCAGCCCATCCTCATATAATATCAACTTGAGGCCCTTTGTCATCTTGGTCACTCTTCTTTGGATAGCCTTCCTATAACATGCTAGATTTGAATGCTAATCTCAAGATATTGGAGTTCTAGCAGCTTCCTCATTCTGCAGTCCAAGATTTCATTAGCCTTTTTAGGTGCCTTATCACTGATAACTTCAAAATACCTTGCTTGAAGTCTACTCAGATCCCTAGATCTTTTCAAACAAAAGATGAATTCTACCCAAGTGTAAGAATTTATGCTTATCACTATTAGAATTTCATCTTCTTAAATTTGACTCCACATTTTAATCCTCTGGCATCTTCTTGAATACTGAAATTATAATCCAACATATTAGTTATTCTTCCATGATTTGTATCACCAGTGAATATGAAGAACATGTCATCGAAACCACTGACAAAAAAATTAAACCAAATGCACCAAATACAGATAATTGTGACATTCCACTGGAAACTTCCTTCTAGGTTGCCTTTGAAAAATCAGTGATTGCACTTTCATTTTAGTCATCCAACCATTTCTAAAATCACCTATGTATACTGTCTTCTAGTCAAAGGGTTTTTAACCTTTTGGTTAGGCTCACGGACTTCTCAGAATAATACTTTTAAATGTAATGTTAAAGTATACAGTATTACAAAGGAAACCAAAGATTACTGAAAATAAAAATGTGATTTTTTTTTCCATCTAAATTCATTGACCCTCTCTTCTCAATCTCTCCATGGATCCCTTGGGGAACTCTGGATCACAAGCTGAGAATCCTACTTTTGTCCCTTGCCTTCCACCTTTTTCATAAGAACTGGAAAGAGGTTGTGTGCTGGGAGTTAAGATAGTGGAATAAAGGTCACTCCACTCTCCTATCCTTAAACACACACACACACACACACACACACACACACACACACACACACACACACACACACAGAGACAGAGACAGAGGAAAATAAATGACCTCAATACAAAGGAAAACTGGAGGAACATGTCTCACTGGGGTAAGAAGAGATAGTAGCCCAGGCAGCACAGGATCTGAGAGAACTGGCAAAACTTGGAGCAGCAGAACTTGGAGCAGTCCAACACTCCAAAAGGAGGCAGCAGAACCCAGAGCAGGGGACCAGCTCAGCCTCTGAAACAGGGGAATGGCTAATATGAGGTGCTGAATATAACTGGACAAAATAGCTACAAACTTCATCAGAGCAAGCCAGCAGGACCATCTCCTTGACAGATACATCATGAGAAACAAAGGCAGCTGGGCCCCCCCCCAAGTACCAAAGAAGGACACTCAGTAAGCTTGGAGTAGTGTGCCCTCACCCCAGGAACAGAGAAGTTCCTCAACAAATATATAGGGTAATGAGGTATTGAGAAACGACTAGGAAAATGATCAAAAGACCAAAAAACCTGACCTTAGAAGGTTATTTTAGTAACAGGGAAGACCAAAATACAAACTCGGAAGAGGATAACATTGCCAAAAAGGAAAAATGTAAAGCCTCAAAGGAAAGTGTGAAAGGATGTCAGGCCTGAAAAGAATCCATGCAATAATTTAAAAAGAAGTTTTAAAAAAACAAATAATAAGAGAATTGACAGAAAAACTCAATAGCTGGAGAGAACTCACTGAAGAACAACTAGAATAGGCTAAAAGGAAAGGGATGCAGAGAAATAATTTGAAGAAAATTATTCCATAAGGAATAAAATGGACCAAATAGAAATGGAGGTTAAAAAAACATACACACCAAAGAAAACAACTCTTTAAAGAATAAGATTGGCCAAATGGAAAATGAAACACAAAAACTCAATGAAGAAAATAATTTTCTAAAAATAAGAAGAGCAAGAGAGATTTTATAAAATACTTTACTAAACTCTAGATAAACTATATTTCCAGAATTCCCCTTATGTAGCAGTTTGACAAAAACCAATGGTAAGTTGCCATGATATGTTGTTGATATGTTCTTACTGGTTCTTTGCAATCACTGCTTCATCCCCAGATGTTCACCAATTATTTTTACCAGTTACCCTCGCTGTTACTTCATCATTAAATCTTAGAAAGTTTTCTGAGGCTGAATTCTATTATTGTGTACTTAGCTAAATGCCTCCATTTTTATTGGTCTTGGATTCTTTAAATGTCCTACTTTAAAATAATCAGAATAAGGGTTCATCTTCCATGGATAGCTGTGCAGACCTGGGAAAGCCCATCTGTTATAACCCTCACTTTCACTCTATAGTCAATTCAACTACTTTGCCAATATACATTTATCCTGATGTGGTGGGTTCAACATTATAGTCTTTTTCTCTTGTACACACACATAGATTTATAGAGCATTTTATGGCATTGGTGCTTCCTTCCCAATGAAAACAATGTGATATTAATAATAACTTTTAGAGATCATTTTCCATAAAAAACCAAATAGAATGACCATTCCCAATTTATTATTCAGTAGTTTTTTTCAGTTTTTCAGTTGTGAAAAGAGTTTTCACAACTCTTTGTGACCCAAAGTTAATAAATATCTGAGGCCAGATTTGAACTCAAGAAGATGAATCTTCCTGACTTCATATCTGGCATGCTATCCATTTTGCCACCTAGCTGCCCCTTCCTAATTTATAGGCAAGGACCATAAGGCTCATAAAGATAAAAATGTTTTTTAAAAGTCACGTAGTACTGGAGATAAGTGCCCTGAATCCGTGTCCTAAGTTCTTTCTAAAACCTTCTATTTTCTCCCTATGAATCTGATTTCCTTAGTGGGAATAGTCTCCTTGGTGGTGCAGAACTCTTTGCCCTGGCTCCTTAATAAGTAGTCTTCATGATTTGCTATGGCAAAAATGAAAAAAAAATGCTACCCACGGGGCAGCTGGGTAGCTCAGTGGATTGAGAGCCAGGCCTAGAGACAGGAGGTCCTAGGTTCAAATCTGGCCTCAGACACTTCCCAGCCGTGTGACCCTGGGCAAGTCACTTGACCCCCATTGCCTACCCTTACCAATCTTCCACCTATAAGTCAATACACAGAAGTTAAGGGTTTAAAAAAATTAAAAAAATGCTACCCATCCTTCACCCCCTCAACCCCACATACATGGTGGGGTAGCCCTTGTGATGCCACCATTCTCTCAGTGGAATTGGGCTGAGTTTTGGAGTTCATCACCTGGTCTCTCCTTCTTGGTCCAATATTCTAGATCTCTGGTACTACTAATATAGTCCATAAGAGCCCCAGACAGAGGAAATGTAGAGTGCTAGGAAGAGTTGTGCTCTGAAAGTGAAGAAGACCAGAGCTCACATTGTAGTCTTGCAACTCTATATTCGTATTACCATGTGGAAACCTCCTAAGCTCTTTGGCCCATTTTCCTCATCCATAAGGTGGGCAGTTTGAACAAGATTATTTCTATTCTCCCCTATGCCTTTAAAAACTTCTGACTGCCAAGTCAGGTTGAGGCCTCTGAACAGGGCTTTTTGTTTTGCCCATCTGTTCAATTAGGAATAATGGTACTTACCACCTCTACTTCTCACAGCTGAATTCTAAGACCCCAAGAAGATAAGATATATGAAAATACTTGGAGAAGTACTACATAGAAAATTATAGACTATTAGTAGAAATGGAATAAGAAGTGAGTTTAGAGGAGCTAAAGTGAATGATGAGATCCAAATGTGACTAGTTCAATTTACCAAGGGATTTTCTACATCCTGGTCCATAGCTCCAATGACTCAGCTTTATTGCTTTAGATGTAAGAAATGTATCTGAATAAGATACATTGTCCATATGGTCATCAATCCAATTAATGAATATTAAAGGTTTGCCTATGATGTTTTATTTTAACAGATTATACAGTATTTTACATGTGTGTTTTTAAATGTTGTGCTAGGTTAGGAAGTTAGAAATTAGGGGGGTGGTTTAAGGCCATATTTGCTGTGATTAAAAGAAAAAGAATGCCTAATGTCCCCAACACTGAGGCATCCCCAACACTGAGGCAGCTAGGTAGCACCACTGTTAATGGAGCACTCAGCCTGGAGTGAGGAAGAAGACCTCAGTTCAAATATGACTTCAGACACTAGATTGATGATCTTGGACTAGTTGTTGTGAGATAATATTTGTAAAAACCACTTAGCATAGTGCTTGGTACAACATAAGCATTATGTGAATGATTATCTTCTTCCTTTCCCTTCCCAAATGACCTCTTCTAGCTCCAGATTAATAATTAAAAGGTTGCATTGTTCCCCATTTGGAAGATCATGGACTCAATGAAGCATTATTTTTTTATCATGGTAATAAAATGATGACATCAGAGATCTGGTAGCAAAGCATGCCTCCTTTCTCTTGGCACAGAGATGACAGACTACAGGTATAGAATAAGACATATATTATCAGATATGGTTAATGTGTTGGCCTATTGTACTTATCTACCTACAAGTGAATCCTTTTTTTCCAGAGAGGATAGAGAGTCACTGAGAAGTTAATAGGTTATTTTAAAAAAGAGCATCAGTAATTTTTTTTAAAAAAGATATCATGAAGGAGAAAATTCTTAATAATTGGAGGACTGCTAGCTGTGTTTCTCTTCTCATCTTCAGCTTCCCAAAGTGGTGACAGCTTCTGAGATAGAACCAGGGGTCTATCATTTTAATGAAATATTAGTTGAGGTTTTAAGATCCTGAGGTATTTTAGAGGTGGCTGGCCTGGAGCTCAGGTAATAGGGAGTCCCTTTGATTTCCTTTAGATATTCATGGAAAAACCATTTGGATCCCACTAAGGGCAAAGGACAACAAGCCTTTGTCAGCTCCATATAATAACAGCAACTCACAACAACATTATGAAGTAGGTACAGTGAAATAGAAGTTTTATTATTCCCACTTCCCAAATGGGAAATTGAAGCTTAGTAACTTACTCAGAGTATCTTGGTTATTAAGGGTCAAGATCAAGATTCAAACTAAGGTCTCTCCTGACTCCAGCTTAAGTCTTCTTTCCATTCTACTATCATTTATGTCATTATTGTTTAGTTGTTTTTCAGCTGTGTTCAACGCTTCGTGCTCCCATTTAGGGTTTTCCTGGCAAAGATACTGGAGTAATTTGCCATTTCCTTCTCCAGCTTATTTTATAGGCAAGAAAACTGAGACAAACAGGGTTAAGTTACTTGCCCAGGGTCACACAGCTAGTAAATGTCCAAAGCCACATTTGCACTCAGGTACTTCTGACTTTAGAGCCAGCACTCTATCCACTCTGCTGTGTAGCTGCCCTTCTATACTATTACTGCCTCTAGCCACAACCACATTACACTTTGAGCTTCTTTTTATGACTATTAAATAACAAAAACATATGATATGGTAATTAGTAACCAAATTTAAATTTGCTGATTACTATATCTTCCATATTATTTAAGAACTACAGGGAAGCATACTGATAGAATTCCTATCTAAGAAGATTGTGCATTCCAGAAAATAAATTCTAGCTTTTTAGTGACCATTAAAAACTTCAGACATGTTCCCTATATCTTCAATTCAGGCCATAGCACTGAAGAATATACTTCAAAAGTCAATTTTACCCTGGAAGGCAGCCAGGGAGAACCATTTGATTCAATTCAATGAATAATAAACATTTCTTGAATTTCTATGTCCTCTTTGTTGCCAGGAGTGAACAGATTCCCTAGATATTGTCTTTGCTATCATCACAGTCACTGTCTGTAAGAGACAGCCAGATAAGGCAGCGGATGGAAAAACTGTGAGAGGCCAGTGCCACTCTTGACAACACTGAGAAATGGGCAAGAGTTGCTTTTTCATGCTTTTCCACTTCCCGTTCCAGGGTTCCTTTCTCCTCTTTGAGAACTCTGCCTTGAGAACACAGCACAGAGAGTGCCTGCTCTGTGTGTTCCATTTCTATAGGACCTTTCTCTTTCAGCTGGGAATATGATCATAGCCAATATTCAGCATAAGGTGGGACTCTAAGCTCCATCACCAGCCTCAACTAAGGCACACAGTCTTTGAAAGGATACAGACCAAATACAAAGGATACAAAGAAATGAATCTCTAATGATAGTAATTTCGACCCATTTGGTGTTTGGATAGGGCATATATTTTAAATCAGGGGAACTTTCTTAACCTACTGATATCCCCCAACTCACCTCTCCCTACTTCACTCTGCCCCCCTCACACATACACAGCAATTCCCATTGGCATTCATCTCCTTAACCTAAGAATAAGGCTGCCCAACATAGAGTAGTAAACATAGAATCCGGAATCAGAGGGTCCTGACTTCAAATCTTAATTCAGTGACTTATTCCTTTTTTGTGTCTTAAATTTCCTCATCCATAAATTGAGGATTTTGACTAGATCTCTTTTAGCCATTAATCCTTTGGTTCCTACAGCTGGCCCTAGAAAATAGGCTTAAGAATTAATCAGGGTACAGAATCTATAAAAATAAGTAAAATTTACTTGTTTATATTGGTGTCTAATATTTCCAACAAATACATCTAATAACAAGAAAAAGAAGAATAAAAATCAGGGAGTTGAGTAGCATCTCTGTAGCTTCCTAGTTGGGTGACCTCTTGCAAACTATTAAATTTTTCTGATTATCAGTGTCCTCATTTGAAGAATGGAGAGAAATTCAAATGAGATCATGCATGTGAGGTGCTTGAGGAAGTTATTATGTGGCAAAATGTGGGATATCCTGGGAATAGTGATCACAAAGAAAACAGCTGGCAAACTTTATCACCTAGAGGGAAAGCACCCTTTCTTATCCTCTTTATTCAATAAATGCCAACTCTTGCTGATTCTCTCTACATATCTCTTGCTTCTGCCTCCTTTTCTCCATTCACATCTATTATCTTAGTTAAGGCCTTTAGCATCTTTTACCTGAGCTATCATAATAGTTTCATCTTCTACCTTCCTGACCTTGTACCCATAGTTTCATGTGTTGGGGTTGATGGATCTTCTCTCTTCTACCTCTTGACATTCCTTCAAGGGGCTTCACTTCTCTGAGCATCAGGATGGTTAACATCTATGCACATCATTCAGTCATGGCAGTTAGAGTACCTTAAAGGCCTTGCAGCATATTCTACCTGAAGAGAAGGGTAACGTAGCTCTCTAGCAGCCTGGAGATGAACTGTAGTCTAAGAAATGGTTCTCTGAACACTACCTACCCACAGAGAGGGGAAACTTCTGGGGATAAGGGTGAGACTACTTTGGATGGGGAGCAATGCTTGCCTCCATGGATGGATGAATAAATGAATGAGAAGAAATTTATTAAGCATTTACTATGTTCCAATCATTGTGCTAAGTCCTGGGAATACAAAGAGAAAAAAAAATGAGACTGTCTCTGTTCTCAGGGAGCTCACACTATAATCAAGAGAGTCAATGCCAAAAAAGTAAAACTCCTGGACAGATAAAAAAGCCCAACAGTCCCAATGGTGTAGTAATAGGGCCAGTAACTAGTCCCAGGGATCATTAGGTTATGTAGGCAAATATAAGAGCCCTCTCAGAGGAGCCCTTTCAGAGGGCTCTGCATATTCATTTTGGAGAAAGGTAAACTTCAGCTCCATGAGCCTTCTGGGGACAGGAATTAGGTTGCTCAGGGGAGAGGGATGCTTCTTCATGACAACTTTGGTCTAGGCAAGGGCTAGCACAGCTATAGGGGTGGGCCTAACACAATCAGTGGGACGAGTTAAGTCTCCTCAACCATAATCCCTACCCCTTTGACATTCTGACTTTATCCCTCTAGTTAAAGACCTGCCTGAGCCTACCATATCTTCTCTCCACAGTTTTTTAGGAGAATGGTTTATGCCTATATTGAGAGTACTCTTGATGAAAGTATGAGAGGGTACAGGCAGGTAATCCCAGAAAATTCCCTAGAGCAGATCACCTCTTTATCCTCATAGAGTAGACGGATAAGTTCAGTGGAAATCAGCACTGTTGTACCTGTTTCTTGATTATTTTCCTAAAAATAGTCAATTCATTTAACTCCCCTAGTAAAATCTGTCTTTCTATAGCATGTGCCTTATACATATGTTCAGGTCATATAAGATTAAATGAGGGATATAGCCACAAAATCTTTTTCAGCGAGTCTCTGATTATCAGTATTTTAACACAATATAAAATAGGGCACCTTTGTTCACCAAGAGTCCTTAACACTGTAAGGGAAGGAATATGGGTGAACAGAAGAGGGATTCTCTTTAGATGGTGAAGTTTTTCAATTGCTCCTGTTTATAGCTGTCCTTATGCTGATCACAGCAATGTCTCACTGATATCTTTAATAGCAATCTATGCAGGAAAAACCAAGAGGATGAGAAATGCCCATTACACAACTTATGCCATGGAGTTGAATGAACTCAAGGGTCAAGTTACTCTACTTACTTTGTGAAGCACAGCAAATGTAACATTGAGTAGGAGCTAAAGAGTGCATTGGTTGTCATTTGGAAAATTGGACCATATTTTCAATGATGCAAAGCTACTTCTTTTTGCCAGTGCTTATATTTGTTTAAACACCAAAATGCCCCCAGTTATGCTAATATATCCACAAATCATAGGTATTCTCAGAAGAATTATAATTGTAGGTAGAAGAAAGGCATAATAAGTACTAGTAGGCCCTGGCATATCCCCAAGGATGAATTGTATGTAGTGTGCAGCACATGCTTTCACCTCAAAATCCATGAACTTACTCTCCAGAAGTTAAATTGATTTCTTAGCCATCCCATGTAAAGGAATGATCAGGAGAGGAAGCAGACTGGTTATAGAATGAGGTCAAGATACAGTGGTTAAACAGGTATATAAAAAGATTTTTAAAATCCTGGAAAACCCTTTAGTGCAGTGGTAGATGCTCTGAGGAGGATTTGTGAAGGCCATTGAGGAGAATGTCAGAAAGTGAAAAAAAATTGGGATGGGTAATTGTGATCTGCCCTAGAGAAAGGAATGCTAATTTCGGGGAGATCTGGAATCCATTAAAGTGTTGAAAATGGTACTATGGTAAAAGTATGTAAGAGAAGATAGATGAAGGGTTTGTGAGCATAAGTACATGTAACTTTTAAGATAAATGAAAGGGAATATTAAACTTGACCCCTCTCAGCATCCCAGTTGAAATCAGAGTACCTGAGTTCAAACCTTACCTCCAGCACTTAGTAACTGTGTGACTAGTGGCATGGTATTTAGTTTCCCTAAAACTTCTTTTCTTCACTTGCAAAATTAGAATAATAATGCATTCATTATCTGCATCCCAGAGTTTTGGTCAAGAAAGCACTTAGTATGAACAATAGAAATATGTAGTTGTCTGATTATTCTTTTCCATAATACGATTTGATTGTACCCTTTGGGCAGTGTTTTGGGGAACATTTTCTGTACATTTTAGTGTGTCTGCTTCAGGTTCCAAGCTCCTGAAAATGAGGTGATGACAAATGAAACATTGTCATTTTCCTATGTGACAAGAAATGTCCTGTACTTGGAGATGAGTCTACTCTAGCAAATAGCCATTTGATTTCTGATTTATGAAAGTCTCAGACTGCTAGGGAAGTGACAAAGGGCTGGGAACTACAGAATGGTTCTCAAAGCAAAGTTCTCTCTCCATATCTGGCAGTTAAGTAAGATGGCCAGATGGTGATAGAACAGCCATTCTTGATATTCTTGGCTTACCTCAGGAAACAACAATAAAATAATAACTTTCCCTCATATACCTAGAAAAGATCAATAAGGCATGAGATGATATACAAATCTATGGCAATGCCTAAGTGCTGGGAATAGAATACTCCCCTCAATATCTGGGAAGCTTAATTCATTTAGTTTTTATCCCTTTTTGACTACCACCCCCTGATAGAAAGAACTGGCTAGCAGTGGTTGGCCAAAATTCTACTAGGTAAACACCAGCTGTAGTTTCCCATAGCCCAATGTGATGACTGATATATCTTTCCCAGCATCAGAGATTGACTCACAGAGCAGCACTCATGAGGCACCATTTAGGGGGTAAGCCAGTGATTCCCAAAGTAGGCGCCACCGCCCCCTGGTGGGTGTTGCAGCGATCCAGGGGAGTGGTGATGGCCACAGTTGCATTTATCTTTCCTATTAATTGCTATTAAAATTAAAAAAAATAATTTCCAGGGGTGCTAAGTAATATTTTTTCTGGAAAGGGGACAGTAGGCCAAAAAAGTTTGGGAACCACTGGGGTAAGCTAAGAAGAGACCAACTGCTGAGGACCAAGAAATGCTGACTGGCATAGAAGAAATATCAGAATAGTATGTCATACATATAGGGGATGAAGAATTTCATGTTTCCAAATCTCAGAGGGTGAATTGGGTAGAGAGTGTGTTCAAAAAAGTCACTTGTAATTTCTAGTCTTTATATAGATAGTTCCTTAAATCTGGCAGTATGTGATAATCCATATAACTGATCTAAGTTCACTCAGCAAAGATATGTGGGCTATATGAGTAGGAAAGTGACTCATTTCGAGTTTTCCTTGAATGATTTGCTACATAGTTCATGACCTTGGGTAAGTCACAACCTCTCAGGACCTCAGTTTTTCCATGTGTAAAATATGGGATTAAACTGAATGGTTTATAAGATCACTTCCAGCTCTAAATCTATGAACTTACTCTCTAGGAGCTAAATTGTTTTCTTATTCATCTATGTTTTTAGAAGTATTTGTTCTGGTGATTCTATTTATCTAGCTCCTTGTTGTCTGTTTTATGAAGGATATTATTCAGCATTGCTCATTGTTATTTATAATAAAGGTTTGGTAAATTATGAGCGATTTTTCAGAAGCATTTGCTTTTTAAGCTTACATTTGAAGAATCTTTTACATCCTCTTTTCTTTGTTCTATTCATTTCATTTCAGATGAGTACTCCCTTGATATACTCTCTATGTTGGGAGGAATTACAATATCCCCAGTATTCTGGATAAAGTTCCTGAGATAAATTATGGGAGGGCATGAATGTAAGTCACACAGGATAAGCAGGTGGGGATGGGTTGAAATCTGCACCACTAGAGGAAACTCAAATCAATGGCATTGCAGATATACTGGAGAATTTGAATTATAGCCATTATATTATCTGGTCCCCTACCAGGGAGATATGGTAATATTATTGACCCTACAATAGAGATAGAAAAATTGAAGTTCAGAGATATAATGATTTGCTTAAGGTTGTATAGTAAGGAGTAGAACTGGTTCTTTAACCTAGGCCTTCTAACTCTAATTCTGGTGTACCAAGTTTCTCTCTCTCTCTCTCTCTCTCTCTCTCTCTCTCTCTCTCTCTCTCTCTCTCTCTCTCTCTCTCTCTCTCTCTCTCTCTTTCTCTCTCTCTCTCTCTCATAAAAAGACTAGCGAGAGTAATAACATGCTGTGCAAATGAAGCCACCTTATAAGCAGAATCACCTGACAGCCTTTAACATACTTGACAAGTCCTCTCTATTCCAGGATAAATGTTCCTACTTTCTTTAATTGATTCTCTTGTGACCCTTGTTTACCCACCAAGCTCATTCCCATCTTTTGTCCCCACTCCTGCTTGTCTATGTCTTTTCCAAAATGTAATGTTGTAATTGAACAAAGAACTCCAGAGATAGCTGGACTAACCTCATTCTCATTTCCTTATTCTTATGATCCTTTGTTTTGGACACTATGACTCTCTCAATACAGCCTAGAAAAGCATTTAGCTTTTTAGCTGTTGGCTCATCTTAATCTCAGAATCTCCTAAAATCCTCAAACCTTGTCATTCCGTTGGTTGCCTAGCCATATACCCCTCATCCTATAATGATGAAGTGGACACTTTGAGCTCACATATAGAATTTGACATTATTACAGTTAATCCTAAAGAAATTAATTCAGATTGTTCACTGAAAGGTCAGAGCTGAAGCATAAATACTTTGGTCATATAATAAGAAGACAGTACTCCTAGGAAAAGACCCTGATGAAAGATTGAAGGTAAAATGTTCAGAATCAGTTTAAAACATGTAGAAAAGAACCTAATGATAGTAGTGAGTTAGGTTGGACATAAAAGCAATGTAAAATATAAAAACACCCAACAAAATGTTTTTAAAAGGAGTTGCTTTTAGACTAGCATTTTTCTTTTTCATTTTTTCTACTTTATACTATCATATTTTTAAAAATGTGAAGGACTCTTAGAGGACATTCAGTTTATCCCCCTAGTTTTACGTATAAGAAAACTGAAGTGTAGTGAAATTCAGTGATTGGCCTAGGGTCACACAAGTATTAAGTAGCAAAGAGGAGATTTGAACACAGATCTTACTGGCCCCAAATACAATGCTTGATATACTATATCATGCTGCCTCTTTGAAGGATAAAATCATCTATAAGGCAAGTACAGAAATAATTGCCTTGCACATGTGTGTGTGCATGTATTTGTGTATGTATGTTGTATGTGAGAGAGATTCCTTCTTGTGCTGCCACATATACTTTCCTCCATTTTGTTATTTTTCTGTTATTTACCCATGAGAAAGTAGCATCTTTTAATTTTTTGATATAAACTATTTATTAATAGACTAGGCCAGTGAGTATGATTACTTCTTCTTGGACACACCCACAGTGTGACTCCTAAGGCCTGTAGTCTTGGTGTGCTGGCCACGGACCTGGAGACCCCAGAAGTGTTGAAGGCCATGTTGTGCCTGAATCTTCTTCAGTCATTCCAGGTCCTCACGAAGCTTATCATCCAGAACATTAGCCAGAACCTGGCTGTATTTTCCATCCTTTACATCCTTCTGTCTGTTAAGGAACCAGTCTGGGATCTTGTTTTGCTGAGGATGCTGCATGATAGTGATCACGTGCTCCACTTCATCTTCAGTGAGCTCACCAGCCCTCTTGGTGAGGTCAATGTCTGCTTTCCTCAGTACTACATGAGCATATCTTTGACCCTCACCCTTGATGGCTGTGATGGCAAAAGCTATTTTCCACTGTCCATCAATGTTGGTGTTGAGCACTCGCAAAATGTGCCTCAACTTCTCGGGGATTACAAGAGACATGGTTGCAATGACAGCGTGAAAGCCTCCTCTGGAAGAGTAGCATCTTTTAATTTTAAGAAGACTCCACAACTTACTCATCCCCTTCCCAACTAGGCTGAAACCTATTCTTTCTTCCTCTCAACTCAAAAGGCCCCTAAACTTTCCTACAATTAGAAATTAGATTACTTAATTTTGTATCCTGAGTTGTATCCTAGTTAATTATTTTGTTATGATTAATCGATCTTTTGTATATATTTGAATAAATGTTTTTGGTTATTATAATTTGCTTGACTTGGGGGTCTTTGGACTAACTGAGGAGTCCATCACCATTACTTTTTGATTGACTAGCCAATAAATCACTTATAACCAAATTGTCCCTCAGTTATTGTTATATTTTCTATTATAATTGCAGCACCTCCTTTATTCCATGTACAGGAAGTAGTAGTTAGGAGCAAAATCAGTTGCCATGTTTCCCCACTTCTCCCTGCCCTAGACCACCCTTTATCAACTATCCTAAAAAATAGGGTAGGACCATTAGTAATTCAAAAACTGCATAAACAGGCCCTGAATAATTGAGGTAGCTGTTAAAATGGCTTGTTCCATACCTGAGTCCAAAGTAGATGCTGTATTTAAAACCAGTGGTCACTTGCAGTTTTTTCCTTGCTGTTTTTATGGCTTGAGATAAATTGTTGGTGCTCCAGAGATTCAGAGCAACTGGGATCCTAGTAAGTGATAAAATGAAATGTCACTCTTCCCCACAGCTATAAAGCTGACAGGAATGTGTTAGCATCATGGGGTGGAAGGCTAAATGTTTGATGCCCTTTTCATCTAATTAAGATGAAATGGGAAGAGAAGGGGCAAAAGGGACCATTGACAAGGTAGAAGTATGTTCCAGTTACTTTGCCACATCTTGTCAGGAGAGTATAGGATTGTAGATTTAGAACTGCAAGGGCCCTTGGAAGTCATCAAGTCAAATCTTCTCATTTTACAGGTAAGGAAACTGAGGCTCATATAAATGAGCTATTCAGGGTTATACAGTCAGTTAATAGGTATATGAGGTCAGATTTGAACCCAGGTCTTTCTGACTCCAAGTCCAGTGCCCTACACACTATGGACAGAAGAACATTATGTTGGAGTAGAATATGCACTGAATTCTGAGCCAGAAGACTCATATTAAAAGACTCTTTGCTACCAACTAGCTATGTGACCTTAGGAAAATCAGTGAACTTCTCTGTTCCTCACTTTTCTCATATATGTAAAGTAAAAGATTTAGTTTGGATAATCTCTAAAATCCTTTCCAATTTAACTATGATCTTATATTCCATTCACCCAGGGTGATCGGGATTATGGTTCATTATTGTTGGAGTAGGGGCAAAGGAGGTAAAAGGGTATGGAAAATATCAGCTTATATAACCTTTACTTTACTAAGTTATTGCCATCTTGAAAACTGCTCAGACACTTCATAAGTCCAATTCTCAAGGGCTGTCCATAAGCTCTAGATTTGGGATTAACCCTGAGTCAAGGACTTAGAAGGTACAATTGATCTGCTGTAGCTATCCATTGACTCTTTTCTTTATTCTGATATCCTCATATGAGAGCTACTTAACCCCTATGAGATCTCTTAGCTGCTGGAAATCCCTTTTTCTCACATCATCTGAGCAGCCAGATGATCATGGTAATCTGGTAACTGTTAGAAAGGCAGTCATGAATGACTTACTGGGTTACCACTTTCCAAGTAGCCTTTGTATTTTTACGGAGGACTTCAATACTTTGAGTCAAAACAGTGACCAATGGGAGACACTTAAAGATTTGAATTAGGGGCAGATATTTGGTATTCCACTTCCTAGTCTTTGCCACAGAGGCTTTTGCCTATTTGGTCTGTAGGTAAAGTGGTCCATTTTACAACACATTTCTCTTCACCTAAGGCAGAGGTCACTTTTATTTGATGTCAATAGAACTCAATAATTATCCATTTGGCCATAATTAGTTGCTTAGCAATAAAAGATTTTAACTCCCTCTCCCCTATTTTAGAGTGCTTAGATGCACTGGGAGTCAATGGTTTTAGTCATCAGACTGCACGTAGGACTCCCAGAAGGAATTTGAAGTTGTTTAATTGGGGCATTAAATGCCTTTCCAAGTTATAACTTAGATAAACAGGCCATGAAATGACATGTTTAATGGAGACAAATCATTACCGTCTAAGGGTACTTTGTTTCCCCCTTCTCATAGGATTTAGAGCTAGAAAGGAAATTATAGATCAGCTACTCCAACTCCCTTATATTTCAGGTGAGGAAATATGAATCCTAGCTAAATGACTTGCCCAAGGTCATAAAGTATTGCATAACCAAGGTAAAATTTGAACCTAACTTCTCTGAGTGTCCATCTGGGCACCTTTCTACTCTTCCATCCCTAATGTAGTTCCTTCTCTATTATTTTGCATTATTATTACCTCAGCATACTTCCTCTCTCTCCACTATCTTGTAAGCCCCATGAGGGCATGGATCATGTTTTGCATATAATTTTTAAAATTTGTTTGTTGGCAACATACAGTTTATTCTCAAAAAACTCTTCAGAGTCAGTTTTGTTGGCAACCATACTTGATTACTATTCACTTAGAGCTATAACTAAGAGTGGGTCAACTGGGCCTTTCCCCTGACACCAAGATGTAGGGGGCACTGACAGCATTGATAGTCCTTCAGCATGAGTAGTTAGTTAAAATATGTTACCATATGGCCTGCTTTTTTCCTGGGTGCCACACCCCAGATGAGCTCTTCTCTGGGCTAGCTCTCTCCTGCTCTCTTCCTTGGCAGCAATTTTACGTTGTCTTGGCATCTCTTTCTTTTCTAACTCCAGCATTCTGCAGTTCTATGATTCTTTGACCAATCAAACAAAGAAACAGAAAAACTGTTTTGTTTTGGGTTGGGGGATGTCAGTGTGTAGATTGTGATGAAGTTCTAAAAGTGGGGCTTCAATATGAGTAGGAAAGGAGAGATTTAGGCAGCCAGAGACAGCATAGGTTGGGGCACAGGGATACAGTACAGAACACATCAAACAAACTTTGCCCAGTTGTAATTGTGCATGGATGGGCAGCCATTAGTATCACTATCTGATCCAATTTGGGTCTCTGCCCCAATATCCAAGAAAATCTAGAACATTCCAGCATCCTTATCATCCTCATCATCAACCTTTCGCAATGCTCAGGTCTTTACTGGTGACAGTTGTGCCCCAGAGTTTCCCACTGTGCTGCTACAAGAATATCAAAAGTAATTCACCTTGATTATTTACAAATTAGAGAACTTTAGAAAGAAGGGCATGAAGTTGGTAGTAAATGAGAAGACCGGAATAAAGAAGGCTTTGGGAGGGCTATGGGATCTAGTAACTGACAAAAACAGTAAATGGATATCCATCATAACCATGGCTATGGAACTGCCAGGCTACAGGATTTGAGTTCCTAACCACATTTTTTACCTGAAATTTTCCAGTCGTTCCAGGTATATGTTTTCCCTGTGATACAAATGTAGGAATCATGATTTCTAGAGGAACTAGTAGAAGTTCTGGGACCTAAGGAAAATAAAGAGTTATCAGGCAGGATTAAAAATGTTGGCTTAATACAAGGGAATAGTAAATTCAGTTAACATAGCTTCATGAGGTTATCACAAGTAAGATTATTTTAGACAAGAACTGGCAGGACCTAATGGGAGGTGCTAGAAATCCAGCCATGCTTTCTTGCAGAGATACAAGATGGAATAAGGAAAACTTAAGAAGTCATTTGCAGTCCTAAGAACTCACTGTCTCTGAAATGATGGGCCACTGAACTCTCCATCTCCAGTTTTCTGCACTTTCTCCTCAGGGGTCATTTGAAATGCTTGGTAAAAGTGGACATCTGGGGTGCTCCATTTACTAAGAGCAATTTGGTTGCACTCATGGTAGAAAAGAACCTATTTTACTCTTAAGTATTTTTGGAGGAGGGATTTCATCTGCTCACTGGTACATATCTTTACCCAGGCAGTAGCTTATTGAATAACATTTTAAAAAATTTCTTCCAATTATTTTCTAAGATTTAAAGAATGTTAGACTTTGAAATGACCTTTTGAACTATCTCCCCAACTTGGATCCTAGGTTAGGTCCTCTGGAGGATTACTACCCCAGGTTCAAGATCCTTTATGGGTCCTAAAACATAATTCAGGTATTCTCACTGAAACTAAGAGCGAGAAACTAATTTATTGGAAAATTGCCTGCAGGCAATGAGAGTTTCAGTGCCTTATCTATGACCCCAAAACTATATCAGATGCCAGACTTGAACCTAGGTCTTCTTAATTCTAAGGTGGCTCTCTGGTCACAAGAGCACTCATTCTTCTCGTGGTGATGATGAAGATGTTGTGGGGGAGGACAAATTGGTATGACTTAAGTGGTATGTAGTTCTGTACTGGAGCAGGAGAGCTAAGGTGGGCTAGAGAGTAGGGTATGGAGGGCTTTGAAGGCCAGAAGAGTTTTGCCTTGATAACATTTAAAATCATAGCATTGCAGATTTAAAGCCAAAATGTGTATCTGTTCTGATTTGATCATTTAACACAAGAAAACTGGAGAGGCAAGTTTCATGGTCATACTGATGGGCACCAAAGTTAGGATTTGAACTCAGGTCTCTTGACTCCATCAGGAGTGGGAAGCTATTGAAAGTAGTGCCCAGCTATTTGGAGAGGGGAAATTCATTGGAAGTACTCTCTAGCCGTTGTTGGAATTGACTCTTAAAGACTGATGATGATGGATCATTCCCTGTTTAAAGTGTGATGAAAACAGAGACAGTGTTACTGCAGCAGGAAACACTTTATCCTTTTTCCTTGACTGTTTGATTTAGCCCATTAGGCCTGGTGCTGAGGCGTGACTAGGAACAGGTGCATGAGAGATGGGGGGGGGGCTTTAAGAGGAGGCATGTTCTGTAATAGTGAGTGCTATGTGATTAGTTTTGATATCCTGGTGGGAGAGAAAGAACTAAACACATATATCCCAGGGTATCTCTATTTTTGAAAAGCATAAAATGTCGGCTTTAGTTAAATTAGAAAACATTGGAAATTTTTGTTTCATTAAGTATCTGTCTCAATTAGTTTAAATATACTTTATTGGAGGCCAGGAGCAAATGAGAGTTTAGCAAAGTCCTTGTGCTGACCCCAACCCCTTCCATCCACCTTACCTCTCTGGATCAGTACTTCGTAAGTAACTGGCAAAGAGAAAGGGACCAACCATCCCAGGGAGAAAAGAGAGCTTTTCAATATTGAGAAAATTGCCCTAATGCATGAGATAGGCAAGGGCTACATGTAGCAAGAGAGGGGAAAATGAGGGGGATAACAATGAAATGGAGGAACAATTTGTGAGTCACTAATAATCACACGCATTTCAGGTATGCTGAGAGAGAATCCTGCAGAGAGCTTTGCATAAGGACATCTTCAAATGCGTGCATTATTTCATTCCTGAGGAATACTGAACATGAAACCAGCATTCAAAAAATACATTTATGGTCAAAGGATATGGACAGGCAGTTCTCAAAGTAATGAAAGCTGTCTGTAGACATGCAAATTTAAAATAAGCTCTAAATCACTTTTAATAAAGAAATACAAATTAAAACAACTCTGAGGTACCACCCCACATCTTATCAGATTGGCCATTACGACAGAAAAGGAAAAAGACGATGGGGAAAAATTGAAACACCACTGTACTGTAGGGAGAGTTGTGAACTGATCCAACCATTCTGGGGAGCATTTTGCACCTATGGCCAAAGGGCTAAAAATCATTGCATACCCTTTGACGCAGCAATACCATTACTAGATTTGTATCCCAAAGAGATAAAAAACAAAAAGGGGAAGGACCTATATGTTTAAAAATATTGAAAGCAGCTTTTTCATTTGGGCAAAGAATTGGAAATTGAGGGATACACATCAATTGGGGAATGGCTAAGTTATAGTATATGATTATAATGGAATACTATTGTTTTATAAGAAATGGCAAGTAGGAGGAGTTCAGAAAAACCTTGAAAGACATGAACTGAAGCAGAGTGAAGTAAGCAGAACCAGAATATCGTACTCAGTGACGGGCATACTGCATGATGAACAATTGTGAATGACTTAGCTATTCTCAAAATACAATGATCCAAAACAATCTCAAAGGAATCATGATAAGTGATATCTGCTTCCAGGGAGAGAACTGATGGAGTCTGAATCCAAACCAAAACAAACTTTTTGCATGTTATTTCTTAATTTTTATTTTTGTTTGAATTTCATGCCACAAAAGGATTAATATGTAAAAATATTTTACATGACTACGCAGGTACAATCTACATCAGATTGCTTGCTATTTCAGCATGGGGGTGGGGTGGGAGGGAGGAAGAAAATTCGAGACTCAAAATTCTTTTAAAAATGTTGGAAACTGTTTTTGCATGTAATTGGGAAAAGAATTAAATTTAAATTTAAAAAATGCATACTAGCAGATGTCCTGTCACATGTAGAGAGTTACAAAGGGCTTAGTGTAATTTTAAGCTTTAATAGGTTAAAACTATATTAAGACTTTTATGACTATTTCTATACAGATATACACACACATATATATATGCATACACAACACACACATTTGTATCTGTATATTTACATCATTTAAATATGTACTAAAATAAATATACATTTATTTTATTCATTAAAAAATCTGAAAAGGGGTTTACAAGTTTCATCAGTTTGCCAAAGGGGTCTAAGACATAAAAAGGTTAGAATAACAAAAAGACCATATAAATCAGAGAAAATGCTTATCCGTGTGTATGTATATATACATACATATATACATATAAACACATATACATAGATACATGCATATACATATGTGTAGCAAGGGGATGTACAATTAGCTCATTTTTGAAGAATGGTCATGGTAAACCTTCTCCCGTTGAGGCTGGCTATCTCTTTATAGAAAGACTGCTTCTAAATTATGTAGTACAGTGGATAGAATGATGCACAGAGTCAGGAAGTCCTGAATTTTAATCTGGATACATATGTTTACTATCTGCGTGAACCTCAGTAAGTCATTTTACTCTCTGGGACTCATCTGTAAGTTCTTCATTTGTAAAATGGAGGGGTTGGACTAGATGCCTCTAGGGTCCATTCCCATTCTGAATATATAATCCAATTATTCTGTGTCTTATTTGAACAGTTAGCACATCAGCGCATTTCCTGAACCAGGATCCCCCGTGCGAAATATAGAACAGCTAAAATAAAAAATCTGATTATTGGCAAAATCCCAGTGCAATTTGCATATTGTCATAAGGCCAAACAGCTTCTCCCATTAGAAGGTAAGCTACTTGGGCCTAGGGATCATTCCAATCTTTGTAGTTTATCTTCCAGGACCCAGTACAATGTTTGAAATGTAGTAGGTGCTTCATAAAATCTTATTAACTGAATAATTAATTGAAGGATGAAGAAATTAGCATTGACAATAGAAGACTAATTAGAAATACAATTCAGGCATTCCTTTTCTTGTGGATCTTGGGCAGTATTTGTACCTTTTGAAATCAAACTTTGGATAAAGATGGCACGAACTAATTATATACTTGAATTATTATCAATTTCAACAATAACAAGAGTAATAGCAATGTAAATTTACAAAATGCTTTAAGGTGATTTAAAAATAATATTGAGTATAACTAGTGACTACCTTCCTTCACTGTGTTAAGAAAATGGGGAAAATACCTTATTTTAGATGAAAAATGACTGAATATTCTCTGGCTAACACAGTTTTATATAGTAAATGTAGTCGCACTTCTTGCACCTGATAAGAAAGTATCCACCATCTCAGCATTGCCATGGATTTTCAGTTGATAGTTAATCTTGCCTTTACACCATCTTTTTTTTTTAACTCTGTCACACAATAGTGCTATTTTTGTGTAAGCAGTATTCATTCTAAAATCATTGCCATGCAGAGAATTGCATTTACCCCTTGACTTTGCTATCCCCCTTCCATTTGCTCATGTTATTCTGGTGATAAGCAGAGTTCTTTCAGAAGGCTGTTAGTCTCCACAAATCTTGTCTGATGATCTGGAACAATGATGAAGAATTGAAAAGTGCTATCAATGTACCAATTGTCTCTGCCTCGGTAAATTTTGTCAAAACCATCTATTTATTTCCAATATGCATTTCTGTTTACCTGCCATTGACAAGGATAGATATTCAAGCATATCAACAAGAGAACAAAAAAAAAGAAAAAAGAGAGAGAACATATAAGCTGAAACTGACAAAAAAAGAATGAGATTATAAACTGATGGTAAACATGTCTGCAGCTTCCATTATATACTGGCTGTTAACTTCATCATCAAACTCCAAAGGACTTGCATGTTGACTTTAACTTAGTACTACTCATTTTGTTCTAGTTTTGTAGTCCTTTATAATTAAAAAAATCCAGAGCTATAATTTTATCTCTGAAAGGAACTCCCAGTATATAAAGTCTTTTTACCAATTCCTCTATTATATATGGGCTTGCTGAGGTTCTTACGCTTTTTATGTGTATTGAATACTTTTGGAAGCATGTGGACTCTTCTCACCAAAAAAAACTTTTAATAGATAAAATGAAATATGTAGTATTACAAAGGAAACCAATCGTATTTAAATGCATTCCTCAAAATGTTAAAAAAAATTGGTCATGGACCCCAGGATAAGAACTCCTATGTTAGAGTATTATCTGATTACATTAAACATTTAAGTAATTTGCCATTGGTTACTCAGCTAGTATGAGTCAGAGGCAGGACTTGAAAGAGACTATTTTTCCTAACTCCAAAACTAGCCATTAGTTTCTATATTATGCTAATGTCTTGGACCTTCTTTATAGAGAATATAATATGAATATGTTGCTGGTACTATTAACCTTAACTAGTAGTTGTTTTTAATGTGTATATATTTCTTTTGGTCATGCTTCCTTCACATGGTATCACTTGATACCTATATTTCTTTGACTCATCACAGTCATCATTTCTTATGGCAACCTATTATATTTGTTCAGTCATTCTTCAATTGATGGGCACCTAGTCTTTTTCTAGTGTTTTTGTTCATTTTTGTTATTACAGATAATATTATTACATCATTCTTCATTCAGCCTGGCATAATGGATAGTTTGCTCACCTTCAAGTGATTATTCCCCTATAAGTCCTATAAGAAGACCTGTACACAAGACCCATGTTGGATACACACTGGCCATGCAACCTTGGTCAAATCACTAACCTCATTGTTCCTGGCAACTCTCTAAGACCATAAGTTAGAGATGTATGGCATATCCTCATCAATGAAAGAAGTTGCCACTCGGGTTTACTACCCTAAAGATAATGCAGGTCTATATCAAAAAACCTATCTATTGTTTCTGTTTCCCTTTCATTCTTTATATCTACATATATATCATCACTGTCCAATTTCTCAAAGCATTGTAAGATGGCCCCTACAAAAAATAGTGCAAGAATATTTCTTTCTTCTTACAATCAGCAAAAACCAGAGATGTATATAGGCAATGGCAACAACTTGAGCTGATTAGTGTGCAATTTCATTTACATTAACTAACCTGAAATGGAAGAAGCAGAAAATTAACTTGACGTATTAATTTTGTATTTTAGAGTATATCCTTATAAAATCAGAAAGCATTTGCAATTATGCAAGTGCAGAAAATGGTGCCAGAAATTAATTAGCAATAAAGGTGCTATACGCTAGCATGTCCTTAAAGCAGCCTAATTGTTTAAAAGTCGTTTTCCCTCCTCCACCTGCTGCAATCAATTAACACATGAATAGTAAATCGATTTCCTTCCACCTATAACTGTCCCCCAACATTTGATACAGAATTGATTTTATATCTCAAATCCTTGGGAATGTGCCTTTTTTTAACCCCCAAAGCAGTTAAAAGTGTGTTCTTCACCTGGAAATGACTGTTGAATTAATAGCACCACCTGTTCTTTCCCTTGGAAACAGCTGACTGAAATTTAGAAAGCTGAAATTGGAGTGTTTACACCATAGTTGTAAGTTTTTCCTTAGGACTCTGACAAAGAACTGAATGTGCAACCTGCTGATTGTTTCTTGCATTGTACGTTTACCATGGAATGAGGTGGGAGAGCGTTGTATCACTCATAGATTGAACTTTTGGAGCCCTAAGGCATACATGGAGCCCAGAGCATGCAAAGTCAAAGCTTATAGCTGACTAGAGCCATTTTGAACCAATAAGACTATGTCCAAATAATAAAAAAGCAGCAGTATGTCTTAGGAAACAATTTGAATTTTCCTAGCATTTACTAAGTGCTAGTGTTAGGTGTTGGAGACAAGAAGACAAAAATGAAAAGAGGCCTTGCCCTCAGAGAGTTTGTTTTCGCCTGGAGAAAAAAAAGCAGCATCCTTATAAATAAATGCAAATTATATACAAAACAAATATGATGTGATTTGGGAGTGGGGATCAGTAACTAGGTGGATTGGGAAAGACATCTTGGAGTGATGGCACTTAAACTGGAAGCCTGGAAGGAGGATAAGGATTCCAATGGGTAGACGTGAATAGAAAGAGTATTCCTGCAATGGGTACAACCTGAGGAAAGACATGGAGGATCTAATGTTGTGTGCTGGGAACAGCAAATAGGTCAGTTTGCCTGGATTATACAAATACATGAGGAGGGAATAATGAGAAATAAGTCTGGAAAGATAGTCTGGAGTCTCAAAGGCTGTGATATGTCCACATCTTTAATTCAGTCACTGAGACTGCATGCTTGATAAGCAATACCATCAGTAGGACCTTATGGGAAAATCAATAGCAGTAGGTGGGCCTTAATTTTGAATGAAGAGCCCCAATACACAGAAACTTGGAGGAAAAAAACCCTACTGTAGCGAATGGAAAACAAATCCTGACTATTTGAGTTTCAAATAGACAATCTAAACATTGATTACTTAGTGTGTGCCAAAATTACATTTTATGCTTCAACTTTTATCATTTTAAAATACGTACCATAATAATTTCCCATAATTAGAAAGACGCTCAGTTCAGTGAGTGACTGAATGGAGGCCCTTAAAGGTCTTTCCTTCATGCAGAATTTCAGGATGTCTGAGCCCCTCTCAGAGGTGGGTTGTCCAAGCTTTTCCCTGAATCTCAATTGATGCCTATTCATTCTTCCAGATCAGCATTTGGGCCCATAACCAGTGATCCCTGACAAGGGCTCAAAATTTCAGACATGTGTCTGTCAGTGACTGTTCTCACACAAAAGCTTTCTCTTTTAGCATTTGAGAAGAGACTTTGGAATTCCCTCCCCCTTTCCTCTCAAGCTGGGTTAATTAAGAAAAGTCCCTGTGTCACCTGCAGGCCAGAATAGAAGAGATGGTTAATACATTGGTTGTGTTGATTCAAATACAAGTTCAGAATCTCTGCATATAATTCAATTCTGCTAAGATAAAGATCCTGTCAAGGATTTGCTGTGTGCAATGGGAACAATGCCATTTGCCAGGAGCCTAGTTCCGTTCCTGGATCTCTGGCCCAGCTTCTTCCATCTGGACTAGAATATCAAATTGAACATCTTTATTGTTTAGATGAAGGAGCACTTATAAAAGGTTATTTAAATGCTAGATAACAAGCCCGATGCCCCCTAGTATCTCACTGAATTCTTTGGAGTTGAAGCTAGACACTATATGGTAGTTTATTGCTTGAAAGAGTTAATGTTTTCCTGTAAGAGTCTAATGGATTCTAGGAGTGACTTTGAAGGAAAGATCACAGAATCATAGATTTAGAGCTGGAAAAAGTTCCTAGAGAATATTAAGTACAATTCCTTTCTTTCACATTTGAAGAAAATGAGGCCCAGAGAAGTTGACAGTCTTAATAATGTATAAACAGTAAGTATCCAAAATATAAATTGAACCCACATTCTCTGACTCCAAAGACAATACTCTCACCATTAAACCAATGAAAGTCATAAACATAACTCATTTATTGAAAATTTCCCCATGCTATATTGGATTCCAAATACTTTTCTTCCATATGAATTTTATTATTTTTTCTAGTTCTAGAAAATATTTTGTTAGCTTGATTGGCATGGCACTGAATAAGTAAGTTAATTTAGGTAGGATTGTCATTGTTGTTATATTAGCTTAGCCTACACATGAGCAAATAATGTTTTTCCAATTGTTTAGATCTAACTTTATTTGTGTGAAAAGTGTTTTGTAATTGTTCCTGCATTTGTTTTGGCAAATACATTCCCAAGGATTTTATATTGTCTAGAGTGATTTTAAATGGAATTTCTCTTTCTAACTCTTGCTGCTGAATTTTGTTGGAAATATATAGAAACACTGATGATTTATGTGGGTTAATTTGCATCCTGAAACTTTGCTAAAGTTATTATTTCACCTAGTTGTTTAGTTGATTTTCTAGGATTCTCAAATTATAGCATTCTATCATCTGCAAAGAATGATAATTTAGTTTCCTCGTTGCCTACTTTAATTCCTTCAATTTCTTTTTCTTCTCTAATTGTTAAAGCTAGCATTTCTAGTACAATATTAAATAATAGAAATGATAATGGGTATCCTTGTTCACTCCTAATCTTATTGGGAAGGCTTTTAACTTATTCTCATTGCAGAGAATGTTTTATTCCTTTGCTTTCTAGGGTTTTCAATAGGAATGGATGTTATATTTTGTCAAAGGCTTTTTCTGCATCTGAGATACTCATGCAATTTTTGTTAGTTTGATTATTGATATGGCCAACTATGCTGATAGTTTTCCTAATATTAAACCAGCCTTGTATTATTGGTACAAATCCCACCTGGTCATAGTCAATAATCCTTGTGTTATACTGCTGTAGTCTCTTTGCTAGCATTTTATTTAAGATTTTTGCATCAATGTTCATTAAGGAAATTGGTCAATAATTTTCTTTCTGATTTTGGTCTTCCTGGAATTAGCCCACCATATTTATATCATAAAAAGAATAGGTAGAACTTCTTCTTTGCTTATTTTGTCAGTTAGTTTGTATAGTATTGGAATTAATAGTTCTTTAAATGTTTGATGGAATTCACTTTTGAATGCATCTGGTCCTGGGGATTTTTCTTGGTGAGTTCATGGATAGCTTACTCAATTTCTTTTTCTGAGATGGAATTATTTAAGTATTCTAGTTCCTCTTTTGTTAATCTAGGCAATTTATATTTTTTGTAAATATTCATCCATTTTGCCTAGATCATCAGATTTGTCGTCATATAATTGTGTAAAATAGCTCCTAATGATTGCTTTGATTTTCTTTTCAATAGAAGTGAACTCACACTTTTCATTTTTGGATACTGGTAATTTTATTCTCTTTTTTAATCATTACCAATGCTTTTTTCTATTGTATTTGTTTTTTCTCAACAGAACCAGCTCCTAGTCTTATTTATTAGTAAAAAAAATTCCTTTACTTTCAATTTTATTAATTTCTCCTTTGATTTTTAATAGAGATTTTAATTAGAGATTTTTAATTTGTTCTCTTTCTAGTTTTTTAGTTGTATACCCAGTATATTAATTTGCTTTTTCTCTGTTTTATTGATATAAGCACTCAGGGATATAATTTTCCCCCTAAGTAATGCTTTGGCTGTATCCCATAAATTTTGATATATTGTCCCCTTATTGTCATTTGTCATTCTCTTCAAAGAAATCAATTATTATTTCTATAATTTGTTCTTTGACCCACCCATTTTGAAGAATTAAATTATTTAGTTTTGAATTAATTTTTAATTTGCCTTTCTATGAACCCTTATTGATTATAATTTTATTGCATTATGATCTTAAAAAGTTACATTTGGTTGTAAAGTTTTTATGCTCTAGTACTTGGTAAATTTTTGTATATGTCCTATGTGCTATTGGAAAAAAAGGTATATTCCTTTTTATCTCTATTCTATTTTCTCTAGATATCTATTAAATCTAGCTTTTCTAAAATTTCATTCACTTCCTTTACTTATTTCTTATTGATTTTTTTGGTTAGATTTATTTGATTCTGAGAGGGGAAGGTTAAGGGCCCTCACTAGTATAGTTTTACTATCTATTTCTTCCTTAAGCTCCAATAGTTTCTCCTTTAAAAATCTGGAGGCTATAACATTTGGTGAATATATATTAAGTACTGATATTACTTCATTGTCTATATGCCCTTTTATCAAGATAGAATTGACTTCCTTATCTTTTTTTCATCAGCTCTATATTGGTTTCATCTTTGTCTGAGATCTTGAATGTTACTCCTTCTTTTTTTGTCTCAGTATTAAATACTGATTTTATATCAATGCCATTTTCCAGTTGTTTAGATCTAGTTTTATTGTGTGGAAGGTGTTTTGTAGTTGTGTTCATATAATTACTGTGTTTGTCTTGGCAGATAGATTCCTAAGAACTTTATATTGTGTATGGTGATTTTTAAATGGCATTTCTCTTTCGAACTTTTCTCCTGAGATGTGTTGGAAATATATAGAAATGCTGATGATTTATGTGCATTTATTTTGTACCCTGCAAGTTTGCTAAGGTTGTTGATTATTTCTACTAGCTTTTTAGTTGATTCTCTAGGACTTTTTAAGTAGACCATCATATCATCTGCAAAGAATGATAGATTAGACTCCTCATTGCCTATTTTAATAACTTCAATTTCTTTTTCTTCTTGAATTGCTACTGCTAGTGTTTCTAGTACAATGTTAAATAATAGAGGTGAGAATGGGCATCCTTGTTTCACTCCTGATGTTATTGGGAAGGCTTCTAATTTATGCCCATTGCAGATGATACTTGCTGATGGTTTTAGTTATATACTGTTTATTATTTTTAGAAAATGCCCTTCTATTCCTATACTTTCTAGAGTTTTCAATAGGAATGAGTATTGTATTTTGTCAAAGTCTTTTTTCAGCATCTAATGAGATAATCATGTGATTTCTGTTTGTTTGCTTTTTGATATGGTCAATTATAAGGGAGGTTATCTTAATAGTGAACCATCCTTGTATTCCTGGTATAAATCCTACCTGATAATAATGAATAACCCTCGTGATTACTTGCTGGAGTCTTTTTGCTAGTATTCTATTTAAGATTTTTGAATCTCTGTTCATTAAGGAGATTGGTCTGTAGTTTTCTTTCTCTGTTTTTGATCTGCCTGGCTTTGGAATTAGTATGATATTTGTGTCATAAAAGGAAATTTGGTAGAACTCCTTCTTTGCTTATTATGTCAAATATTTTGTATAGAATTGGGATTAGTTGTTCTTTGAATGTTTGATACAATTCACTTGTGAATCCATCTGGCTGTGGAGATTTTTTTCTTAGGGAGTTCTTGGATCATTTGTTTAATTTATTTAATTTATTATGAATAATAATAAATTATTATTTGTATAATTTATTAATTTATTTTCATTTTATATGAATTAAACTTTCATCCAAAAGAGAACTAATAATTAATTAAATAGCTTAATAAGTTAAATTGTTTAATTTAATAAATTAATTTAATTTAAAAATCGTTTGTATAATTTATAATGATATGGGATTATTTAAGTATTCTATTTCTTCTTCTGTTAATCTAGGCAATTTGTATTTTTGTAAATATTCATCCATATCTCCTAGATTGCCATATTTATTGCCATATAATTGGGCAAAATAGTTTTTAATGATTGCCTTGATTTCCCCTTCATTAGAGGTGAGGTCTCCCTTTTCATCTTTGATACTGTCAATTTGGTTTTCTTCTTTCCTTTTTTTGTTAGATTAACCAGTACTTTATCTATTTTATTTGGTTTTTCAAAGTATCAGGTTCTAGTCTTATTTATTAATTCAGTAGTTCTTTTACTTTCAATTTTATTAATTTCTCCTTTAATTTTTAGGATTTCTAATTTACTTTTCATCTGGGGATTCTTAATGTGTTCTTTTTCTAGTTTTCTAATTTGCATGCCCAATTCATTGTCCTCTGCCCTCCCTAATTTGTTAATATATTCACTCAAGGATATAAATTTCCGCCAAGTACTGCTTTGGCTGCATCTCACAGGTTTTGGTAGGATGTTTCATCATTGCCATTCTCTTCAATGAAATTATTGTTTCTATGATTTGTTCTTTAACTGATTTTGGAGAATCATATTTTTTAATTTCCAATTAATTTTTGGTTTGCCTCTCCATGTACCCTTGCTAATTATTATTTTATTACATTATGGCCTAGGAAGGCTGCATTTAGTATTTTTGCTTTTTTGGATTTGTTTGCCATGTATTTATGCCCTAGTCAATTTTTGTCAATGTAACATGTGCTGCGGAAAAGAAGGTGTATTCCTTTGTGTCCCTATTTATTGTTTTCCATATAACTATTAACTCCAATTTTTCTAAGATTTCATTCACAACTCTTACCTCTTTCTTGCTTAATTTGTGGTTTGATTTATCTAGATCTGATAGAGGAAGGTTCAGGTTTCCCACTAGTATAGTTTTACTATCTATTTCTTCCTTAAGATCCAATATTCTCCTTTAAAATTTTGGATGCTATACCATTTGGTGAATATATGTTGAGTGCTGATATTTCTCCATTGTCTATACTGCCTTTTATCAGGATGGAATTACCTTCTCTATCTCTTTTAACTAGATGTATTTTTACTTTGACTTTGTCAGATATCATGATGCAACTCTAGCCTTCTTTTTCTCAGTTGATGCCCAATAGATTTTGTTCCAGCCTTTCACCTTTACTCTGTGTGTGTCTCCGTGCCTCATGGGTGTTTCTTGTAGACAACATATGGTAGAATTTTGGTTTCTAATCAATTCAGCTATTTTCTTCCATTTTATTGGCAAGTTCATCCCATTCACATTCAGAGTTATGATTGTTACCTGTGTATTCCCCAACATTTTGATATCTTCCCCTAGTTCTACCCTTTCTTCTTTACTATTTTCTTTTAAAACAGTTGTTGGCTTTTAATCAGTTGCCCTTATCCCCACCCTTAGTTTATTTCCCTTTCTGCCCCTCCCTTTTTGTTCCCCTCTTATTTATCTTTTATGGTCTATTAAATTCCCTTTCCCCTCTCTTTCCCTCTTTTTTAAAACTCAACTGTTCTGAGGAAGATTAGTTACATATAGTTTATATGGACCTAGCAGGAAGGGCTGGAGCATTCCAAGATGGAATGAAGGAGCAGGAAGTTGCTTGTGCTCTGAGAGGGACTCCATTAGTGGTTGTCACAAACTGTTGCTAGCCCTGGGAGATCTCAGAGTTAAGGACACCCTGCATCCTGATTCCTTGGGATCCTGAGTGGTGGTGGCTTTCAGCAAGAGGACAAGACCTGCAGAACTGCACCAAGTGAAGGAGGGGTTTGGTATCTGGTGTACAGCACAACACACCCCACTACCTTCCTTGGTTTTTCCCTTCTGACTTTCCCTGTAGGGTAAGATATAATTCGATATCTCAATGGATCTAGTTGCTCTTCCCTCTCAGGATTCCACTGAGAGTAATGTTTAAGTATTACCTACTAACACTCTCTCCCTCTTCTTCTTATAATATTCATCCCCACTTCTCATGTACCTCTTTGTGTGGTATAGATTGTCCTATTTGTATTATTCCTTCAAGATTCTCTTAGTGTCATCTTCTATTCCCCCCACCCCCCACAATATTCCCAACATATGGTAGAATTTTGGTTTCTAATCCACTCTGCTATTTGCTACTGTTTTATGGGTGAGTTCATTTCATTCACATTCAGAATGATAATTAACACCTGTGTATTACCCATCATTTTAATTTCCTTTCCTTGTACTGCCCTTCTTTCTTTCAATATTTCCTTCTACACCAGTATTTTGCGTTTAATCAGTCCCCCTAATCCCCACCCTTATTTTACTTCCCTACCTGCCCCTTCCCTTCTTATTACCCTCTTATTTTCCTTTATGATCTTTTAAATTCCCTCCCTCCTCTCTTTCCCTCCCTTTTGGTACTCTCCATCCCATTCCCCACCTTGGTTTTTCCCTCTCAACTTTTTGAGCATTACAAATGTTGTTTTTCCGTATAGCAATATAAACAATTTGACCTTACTGAAGTCCTTAAAAATTTTTCCCCCTCTTTATTATTTACCTTTTCATTTTTCTCTTGATTTTTGTATTTGGACAACAAATTTTCCTTTTAGTTCTTTCTGGTCTTTTCTTTATAAATACTTGTAAATCTTCTATTTTGTTAAATGCTCCTACTTTCCTCTGGAATTATATAGTCAGTTTTGATCCTTGGTTGTACTCCTAATTCTCTTGCCTTTATGAAAATCATATTCCAAGCCTTGTGGTCCTTTAATGTGGAGCCTACCAGATCCTGTGTAATCCTCATTGGTGTTCCTTGATATCTGAATTGTCTCTTTCTGGATTCTTGTAATATTTTCTCCTTAACTCGGAAGCTCTTGGATTTGGCAATTACATTCCTGGGGGTTGTCTTTTGAGGATTTAATGTAGATTGTGATCTATAGTTTTTTTCAAGGCCTATTTTGCCCTCTTGTTGAAGAACATCAGGGCAATTTTCTTAGAAAATTTCTTGTAGTATGATGTCAAAATTTTCTATTTATTTCTGAGTTTTCAGGTAGACCAATGATTTTCAAATTGTCTCTTTTAGACTTGTTTTCCTGGTCAGTCGTTTTCTCAGTGAGATATTTCAAGTTTCCTTCTATTTTGTCAGTCTTTTGACTTTGTGTTATTAATTCTTCCTGGCTTGTGAGATCATTAGGTTTTACATGCCCAATTCTAGTCTTTAAAACTGGTTTTGTGCTATAATCTTTTAATTTTCCTTTTTAGTCTGATCTTCCCTGCTTTTCATGGCTTTCAGCAGGTCATTTCTGGTCTTCAATTTGCTTATCATTTCATTTTGATTTCTGGACTTCATTTTCCAAGTGGGATATTCTATCTATTAAACTGTTATTTTTTTTTGAACTATTTCCCACTTTTCTTGCCAAGTTTCTCCTATCTTTTTAACTTGGTTCTGAAATTCCAGCCTGATTTCTTGTACAGCTTGTTACCAATTTCCATTTTTTTGGAAAGTTTGGATGTGTTTGCTTGTTTGTCATCTTCTGCTGTCTCCTCTGTAGTTTGTTGTTTCTCTAAGTAAAACTTATCCAGAGTCAAAAACTTTTTCTTATTTTTTGGTGGTTATAACTTGTATTTCTTGGGCATTTCTGGTCATTAGTAGGTTAATTTTCTCTTCCTTTTCCAGCCAGAAGTCTGCATGAGGAGGATAGGCAGCTCTCTGTGTATTGAGCTTCAGCACTTTTGTCTTGAGGCTAATTTTACAGTCTCCATTCATCTGCTGTGGGTAGCCCTTCTCTGCCCTGTCTCTGTGCCCAAGCTCTGCTTTTCTAAGCCTTCTGGGGTCCTGAGTCTCACTGCTCTCAGTGGTAGGTATTCTCAGTCAACCCTGCTCCCCCTCCCCCACTAAGAACATAGCGATTGAACTAGCTGTGACTCTCGCTTGCACGCTCTGACTCTGGTGTGTTAGGTGTAGTGGAGGAGGGGTGATCAGTTCATGCTTTGGTATGAGTACTTTCATTCCTTTATAGTGTGGAAGTGCCCATGTCCTGCCTACCTTCAAGTCAGTACCTGCAGTAGATCCCCTTCTATTGTCTGATTCTGCTCCTTGTCTTTTTTGAGGCTTTTCACAATTGCTTGGTGGTGAGGAGAAAGAGCTCCTTACTACTACTCTGCAGCCATCTTAGCCTGGAAGTCAGGGGGTTTCTGGTTTGTATTGTACTTTCCTATTTACTTCCATTTTATGGGCAAGTTCATCCCATTTACATTCACAGTTATGATTACCATCTATGTATTCCCCTCCATCATGATTTCCTCTTTTAGTCCTGCCCTTTCTCCTTTCACTCTTTTCCTTTACACCAGTGGTTTGATTTTAGTCTTTCCTCCCCATTTCCCCTTCCTTATATTACTCTCCTTCCCAACACCACCCTTCTTATTCCCCTCTTACTTCTTTATAGTATATTTTATCCATACCCTCCAATTTCTCCCTCCCTTATATTACTTCCTCTCCATCACCCTCTTTCTTATTCCCCTTCTACTTTTCTATAGGGTAAGATAGGATTCTATACCTCAATGAAATGGTCTGTGCTTCCCTCTCTGAGTCAATTCCAATAAGAATAAGGTTTAAGTATTATGCGTCATCACCCTCATTGTCCCCTCCATTGAAATAGTTTTTTCTCCTTCTGTCTCTTTATGTGACATAATTTACCTCATCTTGCATTTTTCTTCCCATTTCTCTTAGTGCAATTCATTTTTTCACCCCTAGATTTTTTGACATATCATCACAAACAGCTTATTACTATACCCTTTGTCTTTGTATACTTCTTCTAACTTATGATAATGATAATATTCCAACTCATGATTATAACAATTTTTAAGAATTATAAATATCATCTTTCCATATAAGAATATAAACAATTTGACCTTATTGAACCCCTTGATTTTGTTCCCTTTGTTATTTAATCTTTTTATGCTTCTCTTGAATTTTGTATTTGGACATCACATTTCCTGTTTAAGTCTGGTCTTTTCTTCAGGAATGCTTGGAAATCTTGTATTTTATTAAATAATTATACTTTCCCCTGACAGAATATAGTCAGTTTTTATGGGTAGGTGATTCTTGGCTGTAAACCTAGTTTCTTTGCCTTCCATAATGTCATATTCTAAACCTTCCAGTCCTTCATTGTGGAAGTTGCCAGATCCTGTGTAATCCTAACTGAGGTTCCACAATATTGGAATTGTTTCTTTCTGAATGCTTACAGTTTTTTCTCCTTGGCCTAGGAGCTCTTCAACTTGGCTATAACATTCCTGTGAGTTGTCATTTAGGGATTTATTACAAGAGATGGTCTATGGATTCTTTCAATTTCTATACCCTCTTGTTCAAGAATATCAGGTCAGATTTCTTGGATAATTTCTTGTAATATGATGTCTTAGTGGTTTTTTTGTGTTTTTTTTTAATCATGACTTTCAAGTAATTCAATAATCCTTAAATTATCTCCCATGGATCTATTTTCCAGATAAGTTATTTTTTCAGTGAGATAGTTTAAATTTTCTTCTATTTTTTAATTTTTTTTATTTTGTTTTTTGTTTCTTGATGTCTTATGAAGTAATCAGCTTCTATTTGCCCAGTTTTAATTTTTAAAAAATGAATTTATTCCTTGACTTTTTTCAAGGATGAATCAAATTTTCTTTATCAATAAGGAGCTTTTAAATTAATCAATCAAAAACTTAAGTCCCCCTACTTAACACCAAGTAAGAGAAATCATGAGTCATTTGCTAGAGTTGGTGACAACTCCAGAGGCCACTGCCCTTCCCCTAGGAAGTGCTAGACAAATTGAAAGACTGTTATTGGCTCCTGTAAAGTGGAGGAAGGGACAGAAAGTGAAATGGAAATGACTATAAAAAGTCCTGAACTTCCTATCCAAGGGACTTCACCTTTGGAACTTCTCCTTTAGACTTCTTCTTTGGAGGTGACTTCACTTTTGGACTTTGCTTTTGGACTTCACCTTTTTGACTTTGCCTTTTGGAATTGGCCTTCAGTCTTCTCCTTTCAAGTTTTTCTTGGGAGGCTTTGCCTTCATGAGCTGGACTGAAGGAGGGGACTCTTTCTCTGAATCCTGCATTGACTTGCTGGGTGAGTAGCTGGCTTTCCTTTCCTGGCTTCTGGAGAGATTGGTTCCTGAGAGGCCTTCCTTTCCTGGAGGAGGCTATGTTGGTGGAACCCTTGCTGAAGACACCAACAGGTCCTCTGACTGAAGGTTAACAAGCCCTGCCGGGGATGAGCTCGACACTGGAGCAACATTTAGGGAGATAGGCTAGACATTTCTCTACCCTCTTCTTACCCTTCTCCACTTTTACTCTGTCCAATTCTTTGTAAACAAAGCTGCTAAAAGTCATTTTGACTTAAGCTATAATATTTTTAAATCAGCAACCACAATATTACTTTAGGACTTTCATATTTAGTATAAAAACCTAAATTTTTATATTCTTACACTTTTTGATCCTCCATTTCCATTTGGTCTATTCTACTTTTCATCTTTGGATTTTTGCCTGTTTTTCCAATAGGGAATTTCTGTTTTTTAAAAGACTCTTTTCTTCATTGGGTTTTTGTGCCTCTTTTTCACCTTGACCAATTTTGCTTTTTAAGCTGCTATTTCCTTTTTGCTTTACTTTACTTTCTTTTTTCCATTTTTCATCCCATTTTTCTTTGACCTGTCTTATTTGATTATTGAATTCCTTTTTTAGTTCTTCCAAAGCTTGAGAACAATTCCCATTTTTTTGAAGTTTTGTATGTGGTTGCTTGGATCTCATAGTTCCATGCTGATTCTGTGCTTTCATCTTTGTCCCCATAGAAATTTTCAATGGTTAGGTGTTTCTTTTGCTGTTTGTTCATTTTTCCAGCCCTTTTTTTGCCTGCATTCTGGAAGTTTTGAAAGCTGCTCATTCTGTCTCTTCTGATGATGGCTTGCAGGTTGCAACACTGGGAGGTGTGGGAAGCCGTTCTATGTATTAAAGCCTTTGGAGAAATAGGATCAAATTTAGGGCCTGTTATCTGGATTCCCTATGTGACCAATCCAGGCTGAGGCAGTCTTTGTGTTTGGTCCTGGTCACCTGAGCCCCAAAAGGCTCTGGTACCAGCAGGTAGGTTAATCCAAAATCAACTTGATCCCTCCGAAAAGGCTATTAGGAGTCATTTAGAGAAACAGAGTCTGTAACAGATATTTTATCTGGATCCCATTACAAAATCATCGGCAAGTAAAACTGTGTGTATGATTTTTCTGCACTGCATGTCAGGAATGCAGACAGAATGGGCCATCTAAGATAAAAATCTGAGGCTCCTCTTTTGACTCAGTTTTGATCCCCACCTTTCTTAGAACTCCTATTGGAAAACTTTGAAGCGGCAGACCAGCATCTACTGAGTTAATGATTCCTCTCCTTGATAATTAAGAAGCCTGGACCCTGACAAACATTACTTAAGATAAGTCTGCATACTTAGATAAGTATGGCGCTTTTAGTCTTGACTTTATTTGTCCAGGTGCCTATAATCCTGGAAGATAGAACTCAATAAGTGAGCATCTCCATAAAAATATTTCCTCTCCCAGAATTATCCCTACTAATTGATGGTTGGAATTTGGCCATTGTCTTGGTACTTATACGTTTACTCTTTAGACTTTAATGGGTTATGTATGATCTGTTACCCCTTCATAGCTGTGTTCTTTGTTTGAAACCAGTATATAATAAACTCCCAAGCCCACAGACTTTGGGACAGCATGGGCTAACCACTAGTCTAGTTGTTCTCATTTTCTTTCTCCTGCCTTAACCATCCTATGCCACCACGCCGCTCAGGACCCCAAAAAATCATATAGAGGCATGGCCCCCTATAGGGAGGTATTTTGCCCTGGGGCTAAGGGATTCATGACAGTGCAGGCTTGAAAGGGCCAAGAGCTATAGGTTTCCAGGCCTCACTGTGGACTGGTGCCAGGGACTGAGATTTCAAGGGGGTCTGTTTGGGGTGCTATCAAGGGGTATCAGAGGGGTAAGAAGAATGAGGTGTGGTAGGAATGATGAAAAGAAATTCCTGTGTGGGGTCAGGATGGCTAGAGGCACTGATAACAACCAAAATCACTTTATTGGAAGTTACATCTACTTTTATATGGGGGGACAGCAAGCTGGGGATTTTGCATAAGTTTCCACTTACAAATTGAAGGTAGATGATTTACATGGTTGGTACAATGGATTTAGTTTACATCATCAAATCTTTTTTTTTCTATAGACTGATGGATCAATATGTCAAAAAAAACCCAACATGTCAAAATTTAACCATCTAACCCAGATTTCTAGAGAATGCATATATCAGTATGTTTCTGTAGGAACATACAGTTTCAGCAAAGGGGGAGGAGAAGGAAGGGTTGAGGCTTCAGCTGAAGAGTGAACTACATGTCTGATTTTAGCTGCACTATGGCTACCCCAGAGCTTTGCTACTGTGAGGTCATTTTAGGCTTTCTAGAGCTTTGCTCTATGGAGGCCCCTGCTGTTCTCATACTGTCCCCATAGGATGCTCTGTTGTTGTTGGTATACCCAGGGTCCCAGGATCCTTAATTTGGTCTATGCCCAAGCTAGGAACCTGGTGCAATAAGTTGCAGGGCGTGTGGGAGTTCAGCCAACACTCCTTTGCAGTTTTGCTTCTGGTACCCCCTTATCCTGTGAAAATCCCATGAAAAATCAACTTCCTCTGCTTACCTTTCAAGTTGTTTCAGCAAGAGAATCCCTCACTCCATCTTGCTGTTGGTTTTTGACTCCTGTTGTTTTGAGGTGCTTTTTAAAGATTGATTTGGAAGGTTTGTCTGAAAGGTTTCATCTTTCACTGATAGTAATCCACAATCTTGGTTCTTCCCCCTTGCCCCTCAAATATTTTTCTTGAGAAGCTGGGTTTGAGTTAGAGATTCATTTCAATTTGAGTTAGAGATTCATTTCAATTTGAGTTAGAGATTCATTTCAATTTCAGAAACATTTAGGAGTGCCTTTTTGCCATTGGAGAGAAACAGCAAGAGTCTGAGTGCTGCTTTGGTCTCCTAAATTAGCCCACAGACTAATGCCTTATTATCGCTCCTCTGACCAACACAATGTGATGTGTGCCTTACTACTCTCATCTCTCTAACCAGATAAATCAAAACCATGCCTTCTTTACATTCCTCACAGAACCTGTCTAGGTGAACAATGAATACTAAATAAATAAAACAGAGTCCTAACATAGAACAAACATTGTGCATGACTTTTAGCTAAAGTTGAATGGCCCTATTTAATTCCATTAACTCAGTGAAGCTGGTGACATTGGTGACAAATGCCAAGAAAGTTAACGGGTCATCTCATTCACCACCTTTTTTATTGGTACTTCTACCACCATCACGATTGTCATTGCTATCATCATCAACAACAGGATTATAACTGGTTCAGAGCATTGTAAGTTTCACAAAGATCTTTACATAACTCATTCGACCTTCATGAATTTTGATATATAGCTAATGGAATATATTTATATGTATTTGTATGCATAATTGATCTGATTATATATCAAGATATAAATACCATCTTGAAGTAAACAATTGTTAGTTGTTTTCTTTGTTTTAGTCCCAAGCCTAGGGAGGTGAATGAGTACCATTATATAGATTAAGAAGATTTATCCATATGCAAAAATCCAGGATGCAAGATGGAGGGAAGGAAGAATAGTGAGGAATATTTGAGTGAAGTTTAAAAGATATAGAAACAGATTTACTTTTGTCTTTAGTATCTACAATAAACCATATGGATGGAAAGAGGAACAAAATGAACTAATTGAAAATTAAATCACCATTTTGACAAAGAAGTATGATATGAAAATGATAGGTACTTCACTTATCCAGGCATCTATTGAAGTATTCTCTCTGTAAAAACCAGAGAAGCTAATAACTTTTTAACTTGTATTAGTGATAATGGGAACCAAAAATGGGAAATTCAATTCTGGATCTAATTCTTATTAAAAAGGAAAAACTAGTTGCTGTGATAGAAATGATGGGAACCTTGAGGTAGAGTCACCTGGAATTTGTGATATAGAAGAGGAAATCTCGGTATAGTCTGACATGTACCATAGATTTGGGGCAAACAGATTTCAGGGAATTTAGAGAAAGGTAGATGGGATCTCATGAAGTACAAAACTGCAGAGGAATCCAGACCAAGTGGGATGGGAGATGCTTAGGAATTACATTCAGAAAATATAAGGAGAATCAATTCCAATGAGGAAGAAAAGTGTTATGTTTCTGAAGTTTCTGATGTGAATTGAATGCCAAGAGAACTCACTAACTGACTTGGATTTTAAAAAGAAAGGTACAGCAGGTGGAAGTAAGATCAGGTAACATAGGATGAATACAAGGCTGTTGAAGTATTTTTAAATAGCATCAGGAATGGTAGACCTCAGAATAAGCTGAAGGTGACATTGGAAGCTAAGGACAAAAAAAGGAAGTTTTAAAAAGCTATATTGGGCAATTCCTAGCTGTGTGATCCTGGGCAAGTCACTTAACTCCTAATGCCTAGCCCTTATTGCTCTTTAGCCTTGGGACCAATAGTTTGTTTGGATTCTAAGACATATGGTAAGTGTTAAAAATATATGGGTGAGGGAGAAAGATCAAAGAAGAGACAAAAGTTTGGCTGTGGTGGATGAGACTGTGATAACTCAAGAAAGAAGGCAGAGCTTCTCTTCATTGTTTTGTTTCTATTTCTTTGCATAGAAGAATACCTCCTACACTGGAAATTATTAAATAGAGTGGATCCCAAAGATAAGAAGGAGATTATGAGAAAACACATATCAATTCCTGATGAATTCAGATCACCTAACCTAGAGGAACTGAATATTTTGGTCCTGAACAAAGATGGCATAGTGATTATTAAGGAACTACCATTGATATTTGGAAGTTTTTTGGGGAAAAAGGTAAGTTGCCACAAAATTAGAGAAAATTAAATGCCTTAATTTTTTTTTTAAATAGAAGAGAACGAAGTCTGTAAATGATTTTGACTTGAATCCTTGAAAAATTCTAAACTGGCTTATTAAAGAGATGGTTGTCAAATATCAAAAATGCAAGCAGTGATAGCAATGGCCCAACATAACTTCATCAAGAATAGATCATGTGTGGGGCATCTGGGTAGCTCAGTGGAGTGAGAGTCAGGCCTAGAGACAGGAGGTCCTAGGTTCAAACCCGGCCTCAGCCACTGTGTGACCCTGGGCAAGTCACTTGACCCCCATTGCCCACCCTTACCAATCTTCCACCTATGAGACAATACACCGAAGTACAAGAGTTTAAAATTAAAAAAAAAAGAATAAAAAAAAGAATAGATCATGTGGGGGCAGCTAGGTGGCTTGGTGGATTGAAAGCTAGGACTAGAAATAGGAGTCCTGGTGTTGTGGGAGAGCTTTGAGGTGAAAACCCCAGGTTCAGGGCAGGTTACCCTTTGCAAGAATGCAAGATTCCAAAACCTAGATTAAAAATAAAAAGAGAAATTTATTAATTTGGAAGTCATGTTGAGAGGCCTGGAGACAGTGTGCAAGTGCAACATTGCCTCCCCAAAGAGATGAAGCATGGGAATTTTATACCCTTTTGACAACAGGGTCTATGGGACTAGAGAAAGGATGATGATGGAATGCCACTGGGTCTTTGGAACCCAAGATGGGTCACATGGTTGTGTCCTATGCCTCAAAGTCAAAAGGGAGTGAACTGTGCTGTTTTAGAATATAATCAAATATTTGGGATACGAAATAGATGCTTATCAGGAGCAAGCTGGGAGGTGCCTATCTGTGCTCATCAAGAATGAAGGGAGATTTTGTGGTGGCAACAAATTGGAAAAGGAGGGGATGTCCTTCAATTGGGGAATGGCTGAACAAACTGTGGTATATGCGGGTGATGGAATACTATTGTGCTAAAAGGAATAATAAACTGGAGAAGTTCCAGGCGAACTGGAGAGACCTCCGGGAAC
>NC_058136.1:48520269-48538866 GCF_016433145.1 Gracilinanus agilis
CAAGGACACATGACAAAACTAGTGGAAATGCGCATCGGCCATGGGTGGGGGGGGGGGGGGGGGGGGGGGGAGGTGAAGGGGATAGGAGGAGCATGAATCAGGTAACCATGTTAAAAATATATATTAATAAATGTTAAAAAAAAAAAAAAGAATGAAGGGAGAGGGGGTGGCTGGGTAGCTCAGTGGATTGAGAGCCAGGCCTAGAGACGAGAGGTCTTAAGTTCAAATCTGGCCTCAGACACTTCCAAGCTTAATGGACACTTAATGGTCCATTGTTCATTCTAAGACAAAGGTTGGTCTGGAAGTTCTCTGAAGGTCCCCCAAGGGACAAAGGTTAAATTTTGGAGTTCTATAAGACAAGGTCAGCAGCTGCATATTGACTTGGAAAACCAGATATTAGCATTATCTATATTCTATTGTTATTTATTTTTGTTACATTTGAGTCTGGTTGGGATTCCACTTGGGAATGTTGCTAGCTATAGTGCAGTTGCATGTTTGACATTTGTGGACCAGAGCATTTCGCTAAATTTAATAATATGAAATGAAGTAGAAGTAAATGTCAAGTCTTGTACTTGGTTACACGGAATCAACTTCAAAAATACAAGAGTGAGAAACAATAGACACACTTCTTATGAAAAAGATGTGATGGATTTATTGGACTGAAAGCTCAATATCATTTGTCAGTATGATGTCATATTGGGCACCATTAAGAGAGACAAAACTTCCAGAACTCAGAAAGTAATAGCCTTACTATATCCTTTTGCCTGGAGAAAAGAAGACTCAGGGTAGAATGGTGGTGGTGGTGGTGGTGGTGGTAGGGAATATGTCTTTAAACAGTTTAAAGGCTTCTTTGTGAAATAGGGATTTAATTTATTCTACTTGGCCCCAGAGAGTAGAACCAAGAGCAGTAGATGGAAGCTGCATAGATGTCTATTTAGGCTTTGATGTCAAGGAAAAAAAGAAAACAAACAAAAATATTTTTCAGTGATTAGAGCCTTCAGAAATTTAAATGGCCTACCTTGGAACTCTTTAAGCACAGTCTGGATGGGCACACAATTTCTTGGATGCCTTTTAATGGAATTACTTTTGTATAAGGGAACTAGATGTTTCCTAAGGTCCTTTCCAGCTCTCAAATTCTGATCATATTCCTTCTGTGGCATCTCTCTCTTTCTCTCTCTTTCTCTCTCTCCCTCTCTCTCCCTCTCTCCACACACACATAACTAATTTTTAGCTTATAGCCTTAGAAATTGGACTAGAGGATAAGTGACTTGAATGTGGTCACACAGCAATAAGTATTTATTAAGCACCTATACATAAATAATCTTTTTGGGAAGGACAGCACATTTTGGATAGGAAGAATTGTGCATTAACAATAGAATAGTCATTTCAAAGAGCAAAATTGAAGGAGGGGAAAGGTATAATCAAGATACTTAAGAGATAAGGTGACATGGTTAGGTTTATGATGGTGAAAGATAATGGCTAGGGAAGAAAGCTTTGGTTTAGGCAGCCTCCTCCCTGAATCACAGGGATTTTGAGCAGACCCACAAGACAATCACCTAGAATCCCCTTTATGAGAACAAATACAATATTGAATTGATTTTCAGTTCCTAATGAAGAGGTAAAAAGGTAGAATGTACACAAAGTGGTAAGGCAGGAGACCTGTCCTTGTTCCTGCCTGAAGGCCATTATTAAAGTCAATAGAGCTCTAGGGCAAGGCTCTAGAGAGAGAACTGGAGCATGTTTGGGGAAAGCACCAACAGCAATGTTCTGCCAATATTAAGTAGATAATCTGGGGTGTTGGTGGTGATAGTGGCAGTGACAATCAGGGTGGTAAAAAATATTTATTAAGCACCTACTATGTGCCAGGCACTGGGATAAGCACTGGGCCTATCTAGAAAAGCAAAACACAGTCCCTGCTCTCCAGGTCTTCCTGACTCTCTCAGTGTTGCCTCTCAACTTTTAGCCAATTTGTTATAAAACTTTGTCCACAGAGGTTATTTTTCTTTGTAAAAGAAAAATAGCATAAAGTAAGTATTGCCAGAAGTATATTTATTGCAGTATAGGATTTGATTCTTTGATGCTTTTCCAAGAACACCTGAGTTTATCTTAACTTGGGGGTATAAGATTTCACCAACCTTTTCACAAACACATCAATATCTCTGAAGGGAACTGAGGTCAAAGACTTGAGCTTCAGAGTTTCAGTGAAGAGTCTATACACATCATCCCTGTGCTATATAATTACATGAAGAATTATATTATAACAAAAAATTTTCCCCTCCCTTAACAGAAAACAATTTAAAAACAAAATTGTCAAACTCAGGCCATCTATCCTAGAAATAGCAGGCAAGGCCATAATGTATGGATTTTTATTGACATTGACTTCATTAATTAAATAATTAGAAATCTTCCACATTTTTCCCTCAAATGAATTTATATACCAGAAAGATCTTTAAGACTCTCAAAAAACATGCACTTGAAATCTTTACCAGTTCAACCTGTGGTATTCACAACAATGGGTCTGGTTCTATGTTTTTCATCATTTTCAGAGGTCTTAGTCTCTGGGGTACCCATGCAATAAACAGGCAACATGAGTGAGAGCTTCATTTCCAGAGGTTACATGTAAGAAAGGCCAAGTTAGGACTTGCCTCAAGATAGTCTCTGAATCATGAGGGTGAAGAATCAGTGATGGATTTTAGCTCTCAGTCCTGAAAACTGAGACACAATATTGAAGGTTCACGAAGCCAATTGACTGGGCTTTGGTGACAGTGAATTTGATGGATGAATTTTTGGCAGCACAGATAGGAACATTTAGTCAAATGTTAACCTCACAAAAGCCTTCTGAGTTTTCATAAAGTGTACCATTTTATAGTGGTTCACACTCTGAAATCAGTCTGACTCTGATTCTTTGTATTCTCACCCTTAATAAAAGCAAAGTAGCACTATCAAAGACTGATATTATGAATTCACAGCTTCCAGATTGACTGTTTTGATTGAATTGAATAAAAAAATTGCAAATGGAATTTAATTAGGATAAATAATACGTAGAGACAGAATAGTGTTCCAGATAGTGAGTTCACATCATCTGAGTTCAAGTCCTTTCTCTGACATATTGACTGTGTGACCTTGTGTAAGTAGTCTTAACCTTTCATGTCTCAGCTCTCTTATGAGTACAAGTTGTAAAATAACTACCAATTTGCATCAGTAGAATGAGTTTTCTTCCTGAGCATTCTCTATATTCATAAAATCATAGTTTTGAAACAAAGAAAAGAAAATAGTAACAGGATGCATTACTCATTGCTAGGTGCCCTAGGAGATACAGGGTCAACCTTGGGGAGTTAGAGAGACCTGGATTTAAGTTCTACTTCTGACATATGAAGTTTAATGTTCATTGTGTGACTGTGGCTGAGGTCCAATGCTCTTAGCATCCAGGCTACCTCTAGCTCTAAGCTGTCTACAAGTTGCTGGACTATATGAGTGATGGGAAATGGTGGGTCTACCTTGGAAGTTCCACATATAAATAAGATCACAGGTTCATACCAATGATTGTAAAAAAGATTTTAGATTTTTTTCCCTCACCTTACTACTCTCCAAACATCTCCAAACATAAAGTAATATCCTTTATCTCATTTGATAGTACTAGCAGAACCAATGATGATGAGCACAAAGTTGATCCTACTCCACAGGAGAAGCCACATTTCTTTGAGTGCAGGTCCTGCCTCTGTTGTCTTTAAACCTTGAGGGCCTAACACAGTGCCTGACACATTGTGCTGTTTAAATAGTGTGTATTGAATGGAATGGAATATCGATGCACAGTATATGGCCTGATAGAGACATGGATGGATAATTTGGCTAAGTTTTTTAAAACAATGATTAACTTACTGGTTGCTGACATTTCCAGACTTTCAATTTGTGAAATTATATATTATAAATATGTAGGGCTTTTTGGGGAGGAGGGGAGGAGTTCTGGACTTATAATTCTTCAGAAGTACAAATTAGAAGCTCTTTTCCAGCTCATAGTTTTAAATAGTTACCTGGAGCACTAAGAGGGTCAGTGACTTGTCACTGATCATGTAGCTACATACATCTGTATCATAGACAGACAATATTTAAAGACAGAACTTATAGCCCAGAGTTTTTGCTTTGTAAAGCCTTAAAACACTGTAGAAAGGCTAGCTCTTTATCCATTAGACCAGGGGTCAGCAACCTTTTTGGCCATGAGAGCCATAAACGCCACCTTTTTAAAAATGTAATTTCGTGAGAGCTGTGCAGTGCTCACAGTGTGGCTCCTGTAACAGCGCCTGAAAAAAATGGACTTTATGGCTCCTGCAGAAAGAGCCATATCTGGCCCTCAAAAGAGTCAGATATGGCCCGAGAGCCATACGTTGCCAACCCCTGCATTAGACCATGAGTTCCTGAAGAACAGGGATTGATTTCACTTTTCTTGGGATCCCCCACATCTAGCACAGTGCATGACATAGGAAATGCTTAATAGAAGCTTGTTAAAGATTTCTGTAAGATTAAAAATTAATATCCAAAATATTCCAAGTATTATATTTTATAAGATTTATTAATAATAACTTGAGATAAAGGGAATGAAAAAGACAAAAGTAAAAGCCTGAGTAAAAGTCAGCTTTACCAGTCACACATGCAGGAAAAGAGAGCGAGAGGGCGGGGTTACAGAACTTATCTATACACATAAGGCCACAAATGTGGGGATGAAGGGAAAGGGATGCTGGGAGATGAAGTCCAAGGGTACAAAATTTCTGTTTACACACTTCCTGAGTCCTAGATCTGCTCCCATTTCATATCTTTTGAGAATCTCCTTCTAGCCTCTCAAATCTGGAATCACCACATGGGCAAACATTTATCAAATCAATTGTTCACATTATAATTCCCATGTAGCTGCTTGTATCTGTCTTTCCAAGGTTTTCAGTGAATTTTCCCTAATCTGTTACTACAAAGAGTTTACATATGCCTAGCACTTTCTATATCAGTCTTTTAGTTGTTCTCTGCATTAGCTAATTGAACTTAAAGGCACTATCTTAGAAGTGAGATGCTTTTACTAATTTATTAGTGGGTCAAGGAATAACCCATGAAGACCAATAACTTTTTCAAGTAATAGGGGAACCCCCTACTCCCCAGAATGAAAGACAGAGCTCAGAAGGTGTTTGTTCCTTTTCTCATTTTAGGTTCATATGTAAGAGACTTGTTCTTTTCCTTCAATGGGCCCCAATAGTAGAGTCTTATGCATTAAGCAAAAACAAAGAGGTTCAGGCAGAGAGAAAAGAACTTGGAGAAATGTTTAAGAGCAAATGAGACCCTGTTCCTGGCTGTTTCTGACAAAATGCAGGTGTTGCTTCTTGTCTTTAACAGTATTTATTTTCGTATTTCTTTTTTGAAAGTATCCAATTACCCTTTTGTATTTATACTGCTTAATTGTCCCCAAGGCATTAGAAATAATGAGAATGATATACTTTTGCCATCTAGAGAAAGACAGATTTGGATTGTCCACATTTTTAGCCAGGATAAGAATAATGATGTTCAAGAAAGAATTGAGAGAGGTGTTTATAATGGGGGGATGGTTGGTCCATAAGCTATACTCTGGCCCAGTATGCTATGTATTGTTTGAATATTCATGTTGATTACCTGAAATTAAAATGGTAGAACATGTATGGTCACATAGAGGCACAGCTGCTGCTATTTACAACAATTTAAATGAAGCAAAACAATTTTAATTAGGTGAAGGGCATGGTATATAGTAGCAAATAATGTGAGAAAAATATGAGAACTCTTTGGAGTTTTGGTTTCTAGCATCTCCTCTGTCTTATTTGTCCTCCACTCACCTATAGAATAATGATTATGAAGTATAAATCTGACCATTTCACTCTCTTGCACAAGAAGCTACAGTGGTTTTAGTATAAAATACAAACTTCTCAACTAGCCATTTAAAACATTTCAACATCTTGTTCTAGCCTCGGACTCTTTAATAGTTGTATGATCCTGGGCAAGTCATTAAATCTCTTTGTGTTTCCATTTTCTCATCTGTAAAATAAATGGATTGGATTCGATGGCTTTTAATGTCCCTTCCAGATCTAAATCTATTCTTTTACAATTCTTGCTTGCTAGGATTATTATATTCTAGTCTTCATTTTCTGACAAACTGGCCTATCTACTTTTTCCTGTATACAACATTTCATGTCCAGTCTCTATGCTTTTGCCCTCTTCCTGGATTGTTCATCCTCCTCATCTCTACGTCTTAGAATACACGGCTTCCTTCAAGCCTCAGTTCAGAAGTCACTTTCTGATCCTCCAACTTCTTAGTGGTTTCTGCCTTCTCAAACAAAGCTGTATATACTTATTTGCTTGGGAGTTGTGAGATTCCTCTCTCCCCCATCCCCTAGTAAAAAGTCAGCTTCTGGAGGGCAAGGAGAGTTTTTCATTTTGTCTTTATATCTCCAGTGCCCAGCACAGAGCCTGGTATGTAACAGATGCTTAATAAATGCTTAATGGATTGAATCACTTGAGATGTTTTATCTGTTATCCTATTCCTCGCCCCGACTCCTGCCCACTCATCTAGAACTAATGACAGAAATTGGAGAAAAGACCTTGGGAAGCTCTTGGAAAGTTGATGAAAATAAAGGTAACTAAGTTAATTCACAGTTTATTGTATTTCTTTCACCGTATATTCAAAGCCAGAGCTGGTGACATGTTATAGATGGTGGCTAGGATGACAGCTGTTGAAATATGGCTACCTGCGTAGACTGAAGTTATTTAATATTTATTAAGGACCCCAAATGTGCAGGAGGCTATGTGCCCCAAATAGGCATTGACATTCTCCAGAATTGAAAGTGCTTTAACTGTGACAGGTAGGCGGGATAAATAACACACAGCCAAGAAAACAAACAGGGCATCTGTCTGTCATATAAATCTTCTTGAAAGGCATCTCCCCAGTAGTAGTAGGCAGCCTCTACAGACTCATCAGCTGCCTCTGCTCCTACTGGAGAACTCGAGGAGAGTGTATAAACTAAGGCAATGTCTTCACAACAAAAGCACAATCTGAGCAATGATTGGAAATCTACTGGAGATATTTTGTGGTGGTGGCCTTACCAATGGGTCACCTTTAGCCAACTGCCATTTTTTTTCTAAACCCATCTTGGAAAAAGCATAATATTTTGTCACCTTAAGCTATTTTTTATTTTATCCAAAGGAATTTAAAATTCACAGTGAATGAACAGGCTTTTCCATGGGTGCCCCAAATTCTTTTGTTTATTAGCTCCTCAGGGAGAAATTTTATATTATGATCCTTGGATGGGGGTTGAGGACCATAGTGGAAATGCTGTCAACTGGACCATTATGACATAGTCAAAGCTATAAGGATAGGCCCAGAAGGAAAAGTATAGGAAAACTCCATGAAACAATTCCCGAGTAAAAACAAAATTATTGACTGTTTGTTTTTGGTGCCATCTTAGATATGAATGAATGAATAAATTAATGAAAAATCAGCTATTAAGCACTTTTCATATGCAAGACACTGATAATCATTGGAAGTTAAAATACAAAAATGACATAATGTCTGCCCTATATTTTAATAGCAGAGATACAATGTATAGGAGAGTGGTGGTCAGGTAAGGGAATTTTGATCTGGGAAGTGACAGACATGGGTAATAAAACCATATGGGAATACATTGAAACATAAACTACATGAGAGATCAACAGCACAGACAGTCTTGTGTTCTCCCTTGTTGGTTTCATTCCCCACATCTAGATAACCATAGTACAAACTAGACTTGGGCAATGAGCCCAATCAAGCAATGGAAGAAAATGTTACCACAGCTGTTGCATTCCAAATGCTTCATTACTTACAGTATCTTCAAAAGCTTCTGGTAGTGGGAACATCAACAAGATTCTTTGCTTCTTCATAATTGAGAGTGATGCGGTCACATATATTATGCTAGACCCCCCTTAATAAAACTTAAACCACCCACCACTTTGAGATCTGATCCCTTTGAATATTTCCATATTTATTAGTAAAGTGGATAATTAATTTTTAGGCCTAATGGCAAAATGATATGTGCATAGAGCTACATATAGCTCTAAGTAGTGAGTTAATGGCATGTACTTGTAAATTAATTAATACATCATTTATTGTTTTCTTTGTGAAGATAGTGACACATAATCAGACTTAATGCACCCATCAGATCACACCTATCTGATTCCAGGTTGCACTTTCAATGAAGGACAAATGAATCTGAGATGGTAGTGTCAAAGGATGGCACACTCAGGCAATGAAATATTAATGAGAACTCATTGCACTTATGTCTCAATGACATCTAAATGGGAATCGGATTTTAGACCTCCAGTGCTCGCAGCAAATTTCGACTCTAGGAAAAAAAATGTCCAGTGAACTTTAAAAATGTCAGCCAGCAGGGCTTTCAAATGCATAATTTACTATTTTGTTGGCTGCTTATAAATGGATAATAATAAACTGCTGGCTGAAGGCAAGCTCATAAATGCTGGATCAAAAATGGGAAGAACACCATGAGAAGATAAATGTGCCACTTTATGGCACTAATTTTCTTCTAAGTAATTACAGTGGAGCACAAAAAAACCCAGCTCTAGTATGAACATGTCAATGGAAATGTTGGCATTCTGCTGGTGCCGAGCAAAGCTTTTACAGAGAAGAATCATCAGAAATATTATCTTCCATACTTCTCTTGCAATGCCACATCAGCAGTCCTAGGATGGCTGCTTACATTGGATGGATTTCAATGGGCAATATATTTTCATAGTGCTTTTCATGACTATTTGCCTTCTTGATGTGTTCCCATGTTTTAAATATATGTAGCAAGGCAGCTCTATTAATCACCTGTCATCAATGCAACGATCTCTCCTTGTGCTTTATCTGAGAGGGACTCCTTAAGGTGGTTTCCACTCGATAATTATTATTCATATCTCATTGAGAAGGACATTCAGAGCCCTAGTAAATATCATGAAGAGTGGCAGCATCTGTACCTTAGGCACGCAGAGACAAAATGTTTTTGTATTGAAGAAAAATAGGAATCTTCAGTCGTTTCAGCTGGGCTTTTTGATTGATAGAATGGAAAGTGCCCCAGAGGACTTGAAAGCAGAAGATCCAGTTTCAGATTTTGCCCGTGTCTTGGAAATGGAAATTGAGAGATTGTTAAGTGTTGTAATATGAATATGGAGAGAAGAGAAATAGTAAGATGGAAAAATATTTGCATCAAATGTCACCAATAGAAGTCTGATATCCAAAATGTCCAGGGAATTGACAAAATTATATGAAGGCAAGAGCCATTTTTCAACAGATAAGTGGTCAAAGGAAAGAGACAAGTAGTTTTCAAAAGAAGAATTGCAGGCCATCAATGACCACATGAAAACATGTTCCAAATTACTAACGACAAGAAGTATGCACATTAAAACGACTCTGATTTTACTGCATACCCTGCACATTTGCAAAGAATATAGACAGGGGACAGTTGTTGTTATAATACTTTTGGGAAACAGACCCACTGACGCACTATTGATCAAGTAGTGGAGCAGTCCAACCATTCTGACTTTTAATTTGAAATGATACAAAAAAGGAGCTACAGTGTCAATAAACATCAATGCAGTTCTCCCACTGTTTTTTAGTCATTTCAGTCATGACTCTACTTGGAGTTTTCTTGGCAAAGATACTGAAGTAATCTGACATTTCCTTTTCCAGCTCATTTTACAAATGAAGAAACTGAAGCAAACGGAGTTAAATGACTTGTCTACTAAGTGTCTGATGTTAGATTTGAACTCAGGTCTTCCTGATTCCAGGCCCAGTGCTCTATCAATGGTGTCATCTAGGTGCCTGTCCCACTACTAGGCATATACCCCAAGGAAGTAAAAATCAAAAGAAAAGGGCCAATGTGTACCAAAATATTTTTAGTATCACTTTGTGGGAACCAAGAATCACAACCAAAATGAGTACTTTTAAATTAATTGGGGAATTGTAGATCAAACTTAGATATATGAATATAATGGAATATTGTCATTCAGCATCAAATATAAATAAAGGAATGGTTAGACAAATGGATGCAGAGGAAAATGAGCAATAAACAAGTTAATTTACAAAGTGACTCAAGCAATATAAATCAAAACACTACTAAAATATGGTGAACTATGAGTAATTAAAAAACAATTCAAAGTTGGTAACAACAAAAAAACAACTCTCATGATAGAAAGGTAAAGGAACACTAGGACAGAATATTGAATATGTTGTCATATGTGATATGTTTTTGAAGTTTTTGATTAGTTCTTTTTTGTCCAAAGTTATGTTGAATCTGTACTTGGGGAGGAAATGATTGTGATGTAAAGATACAAGGCATCAATAAGGCATTAAAATTAATATGGAAAGAGCAGTCACATGCATCTGATGAGAGAGAAATAAAATGAAACCAATGACCCTCAGTTTGGAGGATGAAAATATTACAGGATTGAAAAATGATGGTTAGTGATCAAATTGCCATTTTACAGATGTGGAACACTATGCAGAGTGATGTGACAGCACACTGGAATAAAAGAAATAGAAGGTTATCTACAAAAAATATAAGATGCCCAAAATAAGAACTCCAAATAGAGATCTTAAGCAGTCTAATTTTGGAAGGTAAAAATGAGCTAGTTGTAAAGGGACTAACAAAGGGACACAAATCTTTGTTCCAGAAGGATATCAAGAAGAACACTACCAAATTCTTGAAAGGCAATTTGTAACTATACTACAAAAAGACTCTCTCAAATTTCTTTAATGAAGCACAGCCTAATTCATACCTAGACCAGGGAAGGATAAAGCAAAGGAAATGACAAAGACTATTATTATTAATGAATGCAAATTCAAAAATTTCCAATACAAATTCTAGCAAAAAGATTATACAAATGTATCAAAAAAAACATTCACTAAGATCAAATGCACTTATACCAGAGATACAAGAATGATTCAACAATAGGAAAACAAATAATAGTTAATGATATTAAAAACAAAGGCAACCAGAATCACATAATTATATGAACAGAAAAACAAACAGAAAAAAACATCTTTTACAAAGTCAACACTCATTTTTTGACAAAATCCCCTATACAAAGCATAGAGACTTTTTTATGTTAAAAATTACATATCTGAAACCAAAACCTATCACCTATGTAATGGGAAAACATTAGGGGAAGGAGATAAGAATTTATATAGCAACTATTGTTTTTTTCCTAATATTTATTTATTTTTTTAGAATATTTTTCCATTTTTACATGATTCATTTTCTTTCCCTCACCTCTTCTCTCCCCGCTCCCAGAGCCAAAAATATATTGCAACTATTGTATATTAAATGTTTTTACAGATATTATTTCATTTGATAGTCACAACAATCCTGTACAGTAGATGCAGTTATCACACCCATTTTACGTGTCAGGAATCTGAAGCATACAGAAGTAGGTGACTTACTGAGGCTTGATTTGAACTCAGATCCTGATTCTAGGCCCAATACTCTACCCACTATACTACCAGCTATCTCTAGAAGCTTTCCCAATAAATGCAAGAGTAATGCAAGGATGTCTCCTTTCTCTTTTGTTCTTTGACGTAACTCTAGAAATGCTGATAACAGCAGGGAGACAAGAGAATGAAAGAAAAGGCATAAAGAAAGGCAAAGAGAGAGCCAAACTATCTATCCCTTTTTCCTGACAACATGATGATTTACTTAGGAAAATCTTAGAGAATTGGCAAAGAAACTGAAATAATGATAGCTTTCATAAAGTGGTGGGATACAAAAATAAACCCACAAAAAAAATAGGAAGGAAGCATTTATTAAGTACCTAATGTGTGCCAGACACTATGCTAAGTGCTTTACAAATGTTATCTCCACCCTGGGAGATAAATGCTATTTTTTCCCCTCATTTTACAATTGAGGATACTGAGGTAGACAAAGATTAAGTAACTTACTAGGAGTCATACAGCTTATAAGTATCTGAGGCTGATTTGAGCTCAGGTATTATAAAAACCAGGCCCAGAGTTCTATCCTTTGTGGTACCTAGGTGCTTCTCTAAGTAATTTAACAAAATCCAGGAGGTCGTAATGAAAAGGTTGGTCTCATTCAAAATAACTAAAATATACACAAAATGTTTTGATGACAATCTACTAAGATGGGTTCAAGAGTTGTATATGTACAATTACAAAAACCAATATATCATAGGTGAAATATTGTTGATAATAAAAGATATGTTTTTCTTTCAGGAAGAAGTTTAGGATTCATTGAAAGTGATACACAATTTTCCAAATATAATCTAGTTTGTTCTCTTCCTCTTAGTCAATTCTGCAGGCAGCAATATTTGTCTAGGATAGTGTAATAGTGGGCCAACTCTACAAGATGTCCATCCAACTGCATATTATAGTCTGGCCAATAGGCATTCTTCATTTCCTCAGTTTTTCCTGTGTGGATAGTTAGGCCAAACTCTTCTAAGTGATTATGGTCTCATTTGGAAGGCTTTGCAGTATTTTGAAGCACAATGCAATCAACACAATGTCATTTCCTAACATCTGGAGGACCTCATAATCTACAAGGAATCCTTCTTCCATTTGGATGATTAGTTGGACAACTGCCATGAGGCTGTCAACTATCTTTGGCAAACATATATCTCTCTGTTTTATGCCTCTCATATATATGGCCTTCTTAAAATGTTACACCCAGTTTTCCAGATGCTGTTTAAGTAGGACAGAGTAGAAGAGTGGACACTAAGTATGGATATGGATAAAGCAAGAATAAAGATAAAAATGATGGCAATGGTATATTATGTAGATATATATGGAAAAAAGAAAGAACTGATGAGGGTAGGTTGAGAGAGAAGACAACTGTGATAACAAAATATATAATAACTGATTTTCTATAGTTCTTAATGGATTAAAAAGAACTTTTGTGAGAAAATAAAATCAATTCTTCAAAACAACCCTGTGAAGTAAATTAAGTTTTATTCTAATTTTATAGGTGATGAAACCAAGGGTCTAAGTTATCTTTAGCCCCAGTAGCAGAGTGATATCATAGTAATTCTTCTGATTTTTAGTCCTGTATTCACCCTACCATTGTCTATCTTATTAAAGGGAAATGTAATAGAGAATTAGATGGGAACATGTGATAGCAGAAAAGACCTAGTAAATAGAAATTAGAAGACCTGAATTCAAGCCCAAACTCTGCCACTTATGAGTTGTGTAACCTTGAACAAGTTCTTTCCCCTTTCACTTTCTCCATTTAAATGAAGATATGGTAAATTGAGCACTGCATGTACAGTCAGAAAGACTTGTGTTTGAATCTTGCTTCAGATACTTGCTATCTGTGTAACCCTACAAAAAACATTGAGTCTTCATGGACCTCAGTTTCCTTATCTGAGTTCAGTTTGATAATTTCAAAAGTCCCTTTCAGCTCTAAATCTGTGATCCTAGGGCTAGACTATGTCTTATGATCCTTCCAATTCTACTTTTTCTGTATTGATTTGAATGAATTGGCGCCCAGGATATTCTGAAATATTGGAGCCCATTAAATAAAACTTAACTTGTGGCAAACTTTAATATGATTATTTTTGTTGATGACATCAGGAAGAAAAAAATAAACAAGCTAGAAAAGACATTCATCTGATTGGTGTATAAATTAAACATATAATTATGATTAGTCAAAGGCACATCAGTAAATATATATTATCCACTAAAACATTTTTGAAATAAGATGTGCTCCAGAATCAATAATTACACCTTGGAAACAATGGGATTTTTATCTGTTTCTGACAAGTAGTTCAAAGCTCTCTGCTAACCGGCCCTTTGCTCCAAGCCTTATTCACACAATACTGCTATGGGGAAGGCCACAACATTGTTCCTCAACTTCTAGGTCTGGCCTTCTGGCTTAAAAGGTTAGAAATTAAATTTTTTAGTCCATCCAAGAGTGATCAGGTGCTAGGAAGTTGATTCACCCAAAGCAGGCTTATGTGAAAATGTTTTATAAACCAGAAGAACAATTTATGATTTTTATAATGGGTCATATTCCTGACCCTAGGGTCAGGAAATCAGATCCTAGAGCAAAAGGTTGCTTGGTTTATACAGAACTGTAGGAAAGAGAAATGGCTATTCTTTAAGATGCATTTTTTATTAAGTTTAGGAAGCTTGAATATACAGCTTTTTGTACCCTAAACATTGGTGCCTAGACAAAATGGATTATGTGGGAATGAAGAACCTTCTTCCCTGGACAGAACTGGAGCCACAGGCATTCATATTCTCCATTTCCACTTTGAAGTCCATCTCTTTTCTCAACTCAATTCAATTCAATTCATTTCAGTTCTGCAAGTAGTTCATTTTTCTATTTCTTTTGGTATTTGCTATTAAATTAAATGCCTATTCTGCGCAAGACACGGTGCTTGGCTATAGGAATACAAAAACATACATGAAACACTGTATGTTTTAATAGTTCACACTCTATTGGGGATAAGCAGTAAGCACACAGGGAAGTTCATGAAAATGCGTGCAGATTAGATGTGAATCAATTAGGGTTGGAGTCCTTCCAAGTAGGTGCATCAAGAAAAGTTTCTTTTAGGAGGTGGCCCTTGAGATGAACTAGAAAGAGGCACATGTTTGTGACAATCAATGCAAGGGCCCAAAAGTGAGAGATGAAATGTTAGATAGCTCCTCACAGGTACCATTTGTCATTCATGTATGTTGTTGTGATTTACTGTAATTCTGGATTAATGTATTACTAAGTTTTTCATTTATTGATGAATTTTAAAGCAGAGACCTTAATCTTAGCAGTGACATGCCTTCAAGTCACACAAGGCTAAGGCTTCTTCACTGTTTCTGTGCCCTGGATCCCTTTGGGGATTTTATGAAGCCTATGGATCCTTTCTCACAATTATATTTTAAAATACATAGAATTCACAAGATTACAAAGGAAGGAAAGTATATTTTAAAAGTTATCCAAATTTTTTTAAAGAAAGAAGTTCATAGATTCTAAGCTAAGCACCCTTAATGCTTTTGTTGTTGTTCATTCACTTCAGAAAACTTTTTTGTGACTTTGTGGACCATATTGTCAACAGGGTTTTCTTGCCAAGGATACAGGTTTATCATTTCATTTTCCTGTGGATTAAGGCAGACAGAATTTAAATGACTTGCCCAGGGTTACACAGCTAGTAAGTGTCTGAGGTAATATTTGAACTCAGATCTTCCCGGCTTCAGACCTATTATTGCTTTCTCTACTGGGCCACCTAACTTCCTCCTTTGCTAATGAATGGATTTATTCTGGGAAGATTTTCTAAAAATAGCTGATACATTGTAGGGATTCTGGTTAGCTAAATCACAAAAATTGTTCCTTCTATGGGACTTGACTTTTTTTTCTGGGAACTTTTGCTTCTATTTACAATTTGGAACCTATTGATAGATACCTTAGGTTTTTATAGCCACTGCTTGTGGGCCACTTGAATCAGTCTCATGTTCTCTATCATTTAATTGTCTGTATTTGTCATGTTTCTAAGGCAATTCTTTCCCATTGGGTAAATAGCTCTAGAGATCTGAGCTCTTCTAGGAAGCCTTCCCAGTCAGCAAGGGAGCAGGGTGGCCTCCCCAATTTCATCCAACCCTACCCTTTGTGGACAGGGAACAAGCACAGCTGCCAGGGCCATGGCTGTCAAATATATACTGCATATAGAGTGACGGGCCAATGGCCAGGAGACATACCACTCAAGTTTGTATATGCCACAGTCTGTCCTCTAAAATCTCCAGGGCTTAATAAAATAACCTAATAAAGTAGACAACTGGGTTGCACAGTAGGTATAGCTCCAGGCTTGGAGTTAGAAAATCTGGAATTCAAATCCAGTTTCAAACATTAACTTGCTGTGCTATCCTCAGCAAGTCATTTAATCTTTGCTTGCCTCAGTTTTGTCACATCTAAAATGGGATAACAATAACACCTTGCTCACAAAATTGTTTTGAGGATCAAATAAGATGATATTTGTTACACAATTAGCAAACCCTAAAGCACAATATAAATGCTAGCTATTCTTCTTCTTATTATTATTATTACTATCAGATTTATGAATCTTATAGGTGAAGTAGGCATGGAGTATAATTAAACCGCCTCTTGTGAGAGAGTTTTAAGGTAAAACTATAGATCTGGACAGGTTGCCCTTGTCAAGAATGACAGACTCCAATAACTAGCATAAAAATAAAGGAGATTTATTAATTTGAATGGAAGTCAAATGGTTAAGTCAAATTGGATGGCTGAGGGAGGCAGAACAAGTGGAATGCTGCCTCCTAGAGGAGATGTGTTCTGGGTTTTATATACCCTTTTGACAATAAATAGGGCCTACTTGACTAGAGACAGGATGATGATGGCATGTTACAGGGTCTCTGGAACCCAAGATAGACCATGTGGTCAGGTTCTATGCCTCAAAGTCAAAAGCTCTACAAACTAGTCTTTTGTTTCACAGGGCTGATCACTTGTCTACGCTAAAGATTCCTTAAAACCTTACATTTATAGATAAATTATTTTTTCTAATTTTCCTGTACACTGAATACCAATTCTATATTTCTTCATTCTCACTATTAATTTTTTTAATCCTCACAGACTCCCATTACTGTACAATAAATATTAACTGGAAAGATTTTATCTCAAGCTATCTTGAGTTCATCTTTTATCTCAAGTTCATCTACTTGTCTGAGTGTTCAGGGCCTGGGGCCGTCTTTTCCTTCCTAAAATTTTCCTTGTATGGAGGAAAGGAAATAGTCCTTAAATTCTAATTAAAAACAATTACAGACCTAGGAGATTCAACTTTATAGCAAATGAGATGCAATGCCTAGACATTCAAATTTAAAACTTTAATACACTTTTTCCTTTTCCTTAAAGTAGGAAAAGGGTTAATGACTCTGCAGACAGCTTTAACTTCTAGTAGCACCATCTCAAATCTATCTTTCTTATGATTTATGTTAGCTTCATAACTGTAGTACTGGGAAATGAGGAAAATATTCTCGGTACACTCCTTTTTCCTTCAAACCCTCTGCTTAAAACAGAATATAATTTTTCTTCTGCCTTCACGATTCTCCATCCTTGAACCTCCAAATGGGCTTTGATTAAAGTCCCTTTTCTTTCATATTCGAACCCAATGTTCCTTTCACCTACTTAGACTTTATTTTTTACCACCATAATCAACATAAACTTTATTCCATTAGGTATCATTTCAATTGCTAATCAATAACCAAAGAGAATCCTGATTTAAAAGGATTGTACCATTTAAATACACTTCTTAGCACACTGCTTATCCAATTCATGTCAGACATTAATTTTAGTCCATAGTACAAATTGGTAAACTGAGGTAACTACTTGGGATTGAACAAAATCTATGGTATAGTCAGGTTGCAACAAGCATGTGCCTACGTTTAAATAATGAAATCATTCTTTTCTTAAAAATGCATGTTTTAATAGTAATTCATATAACAGCCATTTTTCAAAATGCATTTAGTAGCACATTTTTTATTTTAAATTTACAGATTCAAATCATGACTTATTGAAATTTCACTGAGTCCAACAAGCATAATTTAAAAATTAGGATATTATCTTTCAACCCCACATGTCTACATGTTCTAACTTTGAAATAAACACCAATAAAGAAATCTAATAGAGATTTTCTTCTTCTGGCCAGCAGAGAGGGAAGGGAGATTTGATCAGAACTCCTAATCTGCCTCTCCCAACAGAGGGTAAATGACTCATTCCCTTTCACCATATTAAGTTATCTTAGAATTTGAGAATAGGTTGTTGGTAGATTGTAAAAAGTCTTAGTGCTTCAGTGTTTAAAAGTGTAGTTATTTAAAATTCCAATGGATCTAAGGGGTTTCTCACCAACTCCAATTGTCTACTGCCCTGTTGAGAGATAAGACTTGGACAGGCTGTTCTTTTACTCGGAGTTCTGGATCTCTATCCTAGTGGGGCAATTGTGTTTCCAATGCCCATGTAGCCCACAGACTTGGCATGGAGTGAGAGGCTGCCATTCCTTCAAATGACATTCCCCTGGCCAGTGCCTACTCCTTTTTTTTTAAAACATTTATTAATATTCATTTTAACATGGTTACATGATTCATGCTCCTCCTATCCCCTTCACCCCCCCCCATTCCCCCCACCCATGGCCGATGCACATTTGCACTGGTTTTGTCATGTGTCCTTGATCAAGACCTATTTCCAAATTGTTGGTAGTTGCATTGGTGTGGTAGTTTCGAGTCCACACCCTCAATCATGNAGTCCACACCCTCAATCATGTCCACCCCGACCCATGCGTTCAAGCAGTTGTTTTTCTTATATGTTTCCTCTCCTGCAGTCCTTCCTCTGAATGTGGGTAGCGTCTTTACCATAAATCCCTCAGAATTGTCCTGGGTCATTGCATTGCTGCTGGTACAGAGGTCCATTACATTCAATTTTACCACAGTATATCAGTCTCTGTGTACAGTGTTCTTCTGGCTCTGCTCCTTTCGCTCTGCATCTGTTCCCGGAGGTCTCTCCAGTTAGCCTGGAACTCCTCCAGTTTATTATTCCTTTTAGCACAATAGTATTC